>NC_038251.2:24889020-24895195 GCF_000004515.6 Glycine max | reverse complement strand
CAGGGACCAAAATGCCTATTCACTCGTTTTGCATGTGAATGATAAATCATATCAAAAGATGGGTTTATTATTTGATATGATTTTATCATCAATGTTTGAACATTACAACAAGGATTTCACTAGCAATTAATACCACTATCCAAAGACTTGATATTAATGGTGCACTAGATATCTTGAGATGGGTTATACCATTATTTAAATGCATTGATGACTATTTTGTGAGCTTATTGCTAATCTGAATTCAGTTCTGGTTCTTAATGGTACAAATTTTAAGGACTGGAAAGAGAACATGCAAAATTGTTCTTGGCTGCATGGATCTAGACCTTGCATTAAGGATTAAGAAACCCCCTTCTCCTACGGATTCCAGTACCTCTTAATAGAGGAAACTTTGTGAGAAATGGGATCACTCAAATCACATGAGTCTTATGATCATTAAGCATGGCATTCCTGAGGTCTTTAGGGGTACTATTTCAGATGATATAACTAGTGCTAAAGAATTCCTTGCTGAAATTGAAAAGCGCTTTCCAAAAAGTGATAAGGCGGAAACAAGTACTCTTCTTTAGAACTTAATTTCCATGAAGTATCAAGGCAAAGGAAATGTCAAGGAATACATTATGGGAATGTCAAATATTGCTTCAAAATTAAGAGCACTAAAGCTTGAGCTATTAGAAGACTTGCTTATTCATTTAGTGCTAATTTCTCAACCTTCACAGTTTAGTCAGTTTAAGATCTCTTATAATTTTCAGAAGGAGAAATGGTCTCTTAATGAGCTCATTTCATACTGTGTGCAAGAAGAGGAAAGGCTGAAGCAAGAAAGGACTGAAAGTGCTCATGTTGTAAGTACCTCTAAAGACAAGGGCAAAAGAAGAAGAACTGAGGAGCCCAAGAATAAAGCTGTTAAGGGTCCAACACAAAAGAAATAAAATCAAGGTGACAACTGTTTCTTTTGTAGTAAGCTTAGACATGTAAAGAAGAAATGTACCAAATATCATGTTTGGCATGCAAAGAAAGGGTTGCCTAAGCTACCGGAAGCCAACTGATTCTGAAAGATGAATATATGTTGGAGCTATATGGCATTTTAGATTATTATTATGTACTAGTTTTTATTTGGATTTGAAAGACACTTTTGTTGTACCGTCATTTAGACGGAATTTGGTTTCAGTTTCTTATTTGGACAAATTGGGTTATTTGTGTTCATTTGGAAACAATGTGGTTTTGTCTTTTAATTCATATATTGTTGGAACTGGTTCCCTCTTGGCTTATGATAATCTATATTTACTTGATACTATAGCTTCTTATGGTGAATCCTTTAATGCGGAATTGCGTGGTACTAAGCGTAGAATTGATAATACAAACTCAGGAGCATTATGGCATAAGCGCTTAGGTCACATTTCTAAGAACAGAATTGAATGACTTGTGTCAAACAGAATCTTGGATTCCATTGATTTCATGAGCTTTGATGTTTGTGTTGAATGCATTAAAGGTAAATAGACCAAAAGCAAGAAATTAGGTGCATATAGAGCTACAGACGTCTTGGAATTGATACATACAAACATTTATGGGCCATTTCATACACCTTCATGGAATGGTCAGCAATATTTTATATCACTCATAGATGATTACTCCAGATATGCATACTTGTTTCTTATACATGAAAAGTCACAATCTCTGGATGTGTTCAAAACATTTAAAGTTGAAGTTGAAAATCAACTCAACAAAAGAATCAAGAGTGTCAGATCTGATCATGGTGGTGAATACTATAACAGATATGACGGTTTAGGTGAACAACGTCCAAGGCCTTTTGCCAGGTACCTAGAGGAATGTGGAATCATCCCACTGTACACCATGTTGGGGACACCTAGCATGAATAGTGTGGCTGAAAGACAAAACAAAACTCTTAAGGATATGGTAAAAAGGATGATTTGTCAGTTTAACTTACCAGAGTCACTCTGGGTGTAACGATCCACCTCATCGCTACGATATCACCACTCTAAACCTCGAGAATTTTAATTTTTAAATGAAAACTCCGTTAATTTTCTTATGAAAAATGAAAGTAATTTTTTTCTTGATATACATTCACCAAACAACACACCATTACTTAAGTGGATACATACATATATATATATATATAGGTATAGTAACTCAGTATATATCATTCACATAATGGAAAGTAAATTTGTTCATACTTCTCATACTCTACTGGAGGAGTTGATTAACAAAACACAACTCTCTCCCAAAATAATCCCAACGTCATCACGTCAGCTCGGCGGTTCCACAAAAGAATCTCACTTCTCGTACTCTACTGCTATCATTCTACTCCCACGAACAAAGGTTCGCGATCATCACACGTACCAACCACACGGTACAAAAATTGCGAGGGGTGAGTTTATTATAAAAGAAATTAATACAAAAATCAAATAACCACAATTAATAAGAAAACATTAACAAATATCATAAGCTTACACAAACATTCATCAGTCCAACACACACTCAACAAATAGTCATCATCCGTCCATAGTTTCAATCAATCATGCTCAGTATAATGCATGCACCTGACCTCAACTCTCAAATGCAATGTGGTACCATCCCCAAGGAAATAGCCTAAGCATGTATGCACGACACTCTCACTTAGGAAAACTAGGCAGTAAGTGTCGAGGTCACCTTGTCGTGCATAGGCAACTCCACCCCCCCCCCCCCATGGTGATCAGCCTGAGTCTCAAGGGAGTTCCAAACTGAGTGACATGCCCCCAAGTACAAGTATTCCTCCTCATGAGAAACTACAAGTACTTATTGACCAATTTTATACTATTTCCATGTCATATGAAGTATGAAACATGGGCACTATCAATGCACTGACTGTGGATAATTAAATATTCTAAGTCATCCCCCTTCAGAGATGCTTAAAACTCTTTAACCACTTTATTCCCCCACCAGGGATATCCAACAAGGTCACTGCACCCCCCCCCCATGTACATACACAACATACAACGTATGAAACATGGGCACCATCAAGGCACTGACCGTGGATAATTAAAGATTCTAAGCCATCCCCCTCCAGAGACACTTAAAATTCTTTAACCACTTTATTTCCCCCACCAGGGATATTCAACAAGGTCACTGCACCCCCCATGTACATACACAACACACAATGTATGAAACATGGGCATCATCAATGCACTGACCGTGGATAATTAAAGATTCTAAGTCATCCCCCTCCAGAGATGCTTAACACTCTTTAACCACTCTATTTCCCCCACCAGGGATATCCAACAAGGTCACTGCACCCCCATGTACATACACAACATAACTTCATCATAGTGCATTTTCAACATCATCAACATTTCATCTCAACATCATTCTCAACATCAACATCATCTCATCTCAATGACATTAACAACAACAACAACAACATCATCATCATCTCATATTAACATAATCATCAATAAGAGCATCAACTTATGTTAACATAGTCATCAATAACAACATTAACTCATGTTAACATAGTCATCAATAACAACATCATCTCATATCAATACTATCATAAACATCAATGTCACCCCATATCAATTAATGTCATCAATAGAAATATCATTAGTAAGTCGCACTCCGCATATACATATATAGTTCATGCCTGAGATTCACACTCCCCAGGTCTTCAGACAATACAAGTCTAATAAAAACAATAATGTTATTCATCAATAATAGATATATCGCATCCCATTAGTAAAAAATATTGTTTTCTTGAAAACCAGCATGCAACAGGGACAAGTATACATCCCCATAGTTAGGTTTCCTGACCCCCCAACTATGGTATTTAAAACTGTAAATGATAATAAACTCCCCTCACCTATTTTGAGCTCTCCTTCAGTTCCTCTTTGTGTCACTCAGAGGTCTCTCTCGTTCACGCTCGTCAGTCCAAATGCAAGGTTCTATATACCAAATTTAAGGAAATTTAGTATAGATTTCAAAAAAAAAGGTTAATAACAATATTCTGAGTCAAATACCCCTGTCAAAACATAAAGGGCTGATGGGTGTTTCTGATTCTACTAAAAGGAGACATCATTTTGAAATTCCTTTCATGCCAATGTGACCAGGGTTCAATGAAGGTCATGAAAATAACATCAATGTTATAAAAAGATAACTTTTATGATGTCTCATTTTCAAGGGTTTTTTAAAGGAAGTGTAAAAACACCCTATTACCGTACCCAACACACAAGAGACACTAAGAGGAACTCAAACTAACTAGGAGAAAGGCTTAGAAGTTAAGATTACCTCAGAGAAGCTATGAAATGGAGGATTAGGAGAATTTTCTCCATCGAATCGTTGAGGAGGATTCTAAGGATTTCGCTCCGATTACATCGTTCTTCTTGGTGTGGAGGTTTGGCAGCAAGCAACGGCGGCTCGTGGTGGCCACTGGTGGTCGTGGGTGGTGGAGAAGGAGGTGTTAGGGTTTGGGTGGCATTTTGGAGAGAAGGAGAGAGTGAAAATCGTGTTTTCACGTTGAAGAACATATTTATACTCTGCAGATCTCACTTAGCGAGCTCATCTCACTAAGCGAAAATCCATTTTTTCCTCTTAGCACGACAATTCGTGCTTAGCACAACTCCCTCTGCACTAAGTCTCGCTCAGCGGGCCAATTCTCGCTCAACACAATTCCCTCTTGGGTTGGAATTGTGCTTAGCGCGCCCTTCACGCTTAGCGAGATATCAAAAGTTTAAATTTCAAAATCCCAACGGTCAGACTGTGGAAAATTGTCTTAGGAAGCTTTAGACAAAATTTGAAGATGATCCAACGGTTAACGAATCCAGGATCATGATTTTACTGAAGTAGGTTTAGGTGAAATTTGAAATCTCATAATTTCAACTTAGCTCAATAAAACTCCACATAACTCAATATCCACATCAAGAAATTCACAAATAACTAATTCAAGTCATACCTAAACTCATTCAAGTCAACCATATAGTCAAATAAAATGATAAATACAATTAAACATCGATTTATAATTAGAAATATTTTAGGGTGTTACACTGGGGAGAGGCATTATAGACTGTAGCTTACATTCTAAATAGAGTGTTAACCAAGGCAGCTGCCAAAACACCTTATGAGCTTTGGGTTGGACAAAATTCTAGTCTGGAACAAATTTCATCAAGTAATTCTCTCTTTTGGTTTCGAGATGAATCTTATTGATGATTGTGTGTATCACAAATTCAGTGGGAGCAAGTATATTTTCCTGGTCTTATATGTTGATGACATACTACTTGCCACTAATGATATAGGCATGTTGCACGAAACCAAGAGATTTCTATCAAGAAACTTCGAAATGAAAGATCTTGACGACACCTCCTTTTTATTAGGAATTCAAATACACTGAGATCGATCTTGGGGTATTCTAGGATTATCACAAAGGAGCTATATCGAAAAGGTACTTAAAAGGGTTGGCATGAAGGAATGTAAATCCGGGGATACTCCAGTTGCTACGGGAGACAAGTTTAGTCTCAAACAGTGCCCAAAAGGAAATTTGGAAATTCAGGAAATGCAAAAGATTCCCTATGCATCAGCTGTAGGGAGTTTGATGTATGCCCAAGTATGTACGCATCTGGATATAGCATACATAGTTAGGGTATTAGGCAGATATTTAAGCAATCCAGGAATGGATCATTGGAAAGCAGCCAAAAGAGTTATGAGGTATTTGAAGAGAATAAAGTATTATATGCTCACATACAAGAGGTCAGATCAGTTAGAGGGCACTGGGTATTCTGACTCGGATTTTGCAGGATGCTTATTGTGACAACAAATTAGTTGTATTGTATTCTAGCAATAATAGGAGCTCGACCAAGTCAAAGCATATTGACATCAAGTTCCTAGTTGTTAAGGAAAGGATACAAAGTGGACAAATTTCCATAGAACACTTAGGGACAAACTCCATGATGGCAGATCCTCTTACTAAGGGACTTCCACCCAAGGTCTTTCATGAGCATGTTGCTCACATGGATGTTTTATAATTCGAGGAATCTTTGGTTTAGTAGGAGATAGTCACTCACACAATCTTATCTTATAATTATATGATGTGGGAAAAGCATACAATAGCTAAAAATATATCACTTTTTGAATTTATTTGTTACTGAATGAAATTGATATTGGATAAAAAATGAGTGTGTGTGTGAGTGTGTGTGTG
>NC_038251.2:24887037-24888920 GCF_000004515.6 Glycine max | reverse complement strand
CATCATCCATTATGGCTAATCCAAGTACGCTTCCACATTTAGTTTTCATCATGATTTTGAGTATGGGAACACAATAAGATTTCATTCATCTTTATGTAATAATTTCTCTCTACATGGATAGAAAGCATGTGGTTAGGATTGATGATCGACTGTTAGAATCAAATTAGGTTGATTGATTAAATCCCTACATATATTACATTGATTTTAATTTATATGAATAAGGTAACAAATGATTTTGGATTAAGATAAAATTTTATATATGTGATCTATATGAAATGAACTTTCAATCCAATGGTTAGTTTTAAGAAACCATTTTTCACTTGAAAATTATAGAATGAATAATAATTATCAAAGTTACAATGGTATAATTTGAACTCTCTCTCTCTCTCTCTCTCTCTCTCTCTCTCTCTCTCTCTCTCTCTATATATATATATATATATATATATATATATAGTATAAAATTATCATATTATATCGTTTATCGTATCCCATATTAATAATATATTGTGTATGAATATTTTATAGTTAGTATATATTTACGATTTGAAGAAATTCCAAATGTTTCTAACCTTTTATGATTTTATAAAAGTATCATATTTTATGAATTTATTGTAAGAATAGTATATACATTTAATTTCCATTTTATAAATAAAAAATTATCTTGTACAACAAGTTCATGTGTTTAGAAGTATTTTGATACCTTCAAATATGATGGATGCTTCAAGCAGAAAAGAGGATTTCAACAAGTGGTGGAACTTGCCATCGCCCACACATATACTCTGATGACAAAGTCAAAGTGTGTAAAAGATGTATAAAAATGTGTCTAGATAGATTCTTATAGGTATAAAATGTCTTATATATTTCCTCCGTCCAAAAATGATTGTGATTTTAGCCTTTGAAAAAAATTACAAATTGACTTATATTCTCACTTTTCAATGAGATATTAAAGCATTAATTCCAATTTTGTCATTTAATAAATAATGTTGTCTTGGAAGACTTAATAATACATTTATTGTGATTAAGAGATAGAATAAGGATATTTTAGTAAAATTGTTCCCTAATAAATGTTAATTCTCTTAGAATATTTACTTTTTTGGTATGTATAAAAAACCTTAAACATTAGTCATTTTGGGACGGAGGGAGTAATTTTGGCTAGAGAGGCCCACCAAAGAGGGTCTAGAACAATTGCCCCAAAGTTTTAATTAAGTAATACCAGCTTAAGAAGAGTATAGAAATGAGTATATCCTCTAGAGCAATTGTCCCCAAGTTGTCATTACTTTTGTTAAGCAATATCTACTTAAGAGTATAGAAGTGAATATATCCTCTAGAATGATTAACCCTAACTCATTATTGCTTTGGTTAAGCAATATCAGCTTAAAAATATTGAAGTGAATATATCTTCCGAAACAATGAGGAAAAAAAAAGGTTATCCACTAACAATGTAAAATAATTTTACACCATCATTCAATCACAATTCAGCATGTATGATAAATTTTTTAACTTATACAATACAACTACCTTAAAAGCCATAAGAACGGTGATTTGTGATTGGTGATAGTGTAAAATAGTTTTACACCATCAATGCAAGACTACTTTTTTCTACTGAATCAATGCATGACTATTAAACTCTAAGTTTATTATCTTTTTTAATAATTATTGTAGAGAAAATAAGACATGTACTCATAATGTAAAATAGTTTTACAATGTCATGCAAATACAAACCACTATACGGTAAGTTTGTTGATTTATACAACTATTGTCAATTTCACTTGTTAAAAATTATGGTAATGGACAAAGCAAATATTTTTATTCCACATTTGATTTGAAAAGGATAAGGGGACTGATAAACGTCAAAGTATCGTATTTCATATGCAATTTGAGAC
>NC_038251.2:24875694-24886754 GCF_000004515.6 Glycine max | reverse complement strand
TTATGGAGATATAGTTCGAAGATAAATGAAGAAATAACTTGGAAGATAATTGCAACAATTAAAACATATTATATCAAGTGAAGAGATAATTTCTATGTATAGATTATATTATTTTATAAATTACGGAGATTATTTGCCTCTATTAAATACATGTATGATTCTATAAATAGAGAGACATAAGCAACAAAAACAAACACATATACACACCATCCTTTATTGAAAAACCTTTTTTTCTTCTCTCTTCTTGTATTTCATGAGTGACTAGTTTCTTTCTTAGCTAGGAGGGGAAAAGATTGAACCATATTTGATGTAATTTTCTCACATTAATATATTGTTTGAGTTCATTATCCACCTTTTATACCTAATGTTTTTGTGAGCCTGTGCACCTCATAGATGATTCCACGAACTAACATGCAATATGGTGAATCTCGTTGAAACCCGAACTGAATCGGATACTTAATTGGGGTTATCTCTAGTGATAGAATAATTTTGGTAAAGCATCACTAATTTCTAAATGATAATGTTGATTGCTTGTGTTGTTTTGCCAAGGGATTGGGAATCAAGGTAGATGATTTTAGGTCTATCACCTAAGGGATTAGGAATAGAATACATTAGTGAATTGGAGATGAATGATATAACAACATAGAAGTGTGAGGAATTGCAGCAAATAGGGGATTCCAAATACAATCTTAGCATCTTAATGTTATTGTTTTTGTCTATCATTGTTATTGCATCGACAAGTAACTTCTTATCTTTTCTTTTAATGTCTGTTATTAAATTTTCAGCACATTAATCTCTCTAGAAAAATATATTTTCAGCACAGTAACTTCTTATCTTTTCTTTTTGATTAGTTTTAGTTTTAAGTAGTTTTAATATTTTCTTGACTTTTTATCTTTTCACACCGCTGACAAATGCATCCCTAGAAGATTAAAATACAAAATTTAGTCCTCAAAAGTGTAAAAAAAGTACGACAAATATATTCAACTGTTAACTTCCGTCCATCATCGTTAATAAAATAGTCTACATGACACAAAGAGACGAATTTGTCACTGAAATGATTGTCAGCGTGACCATACTAACTAGATTGACTGAAAATGTTAGTAAGATACCATTTTTGGACGTAAATGTTAATAATTTTTTGTTAAAAGAAAAATGTCAATACTTTTTATTGGAGAAAAATGTCAATAATTTGTTTTGGACCTAAATGTCAATATGTTCTATTAAATCAAAATGTCAATAAGTTACCATTATTTGACGGGAATGTCAGTAATTTTTTATTGAACTTAAATATATGTATTTTTCTATTGGACTAATTTGTTAGACCTGAAATTTCGTTTCATTTAAGAGTAAAATATAATTTTATGGTAAATTTTCACC
This sequence comes from Glycine max, assembly GCF_000004515.6. Taxonomy (NCBI): domain Eukaryota; kingdom Viridiplantae; phylum Streptophyta; class Magnoliopsida; order Fabales; family Fabaceae; genus Glycine; species Glycine max. Next base: position 24,885,377 of record NC_038251.2, on the reverse strand, counting down.
ATTTTTTATCATTACAAATATAACATTATAATAATCACTTAAAAATATATATTGACAAACATAATTTAAAACAAATATAATAATAACGATAATATTGATTATCAATCATAATTTGTCTATCACAATAAAAATCATCTAAAATAAATATTATACCAATTTATTAAAATAAACATTGTAAAAATATACCAATCATTATAATTTTTTTTCAAATTATAATAATTAGTCACAATCTATTATAAATAAAAGATAAATATATTTCATATTTCACTTCTTCAAATCTTGACTATTTTATTAACGGTGACGGATGAAAGTTAACGTCCGGATATATTTGTCGCAATTTTTATACTTTTGAGGACTAAATCTTGTATTTTCATCTTTCAGGGGACATATTTGTTAACGGTGTGAAAAGACAAAAAGTCAAGAAAATATTATATAACAAATATGTCCTTAATGTTAACAATTAGAGATGGTTACGTTGACAATAATTTCAGTGACAAATTCATTACTCTGTATCACATAGACTATTTTATTAACGATGACGAACGAAAGTTAATGGCCGAATATATTTGTCGTACTTTTTACACCTTTAAGGACTAAATTTTGTATTTTCATCTTTCAAGAATGTATTTTATCAGTGAATTACACATTTAAGACAAAAATAACTATTTACCTTGTTTTCTTCTTTTTGTTTTAAGTTTTTCTTAATGTTACATTTGCTGTGAATGACAGATTTTCTTTTTATAATAAAAGAATATGCAAAAGTGTAGTACGTTAATGTGCGAGGCTATTTGCCTTCCCGTGTAGTTAAAGACTGGATTTTTTAACCACGAAAAAAATTGTTCTACAATAACTTTTTATACTTCCCCCTTTTTATATGTAAACATGTTTTATATGTAAACATGTAGATTTTAGTTACCCAAACACCGATTAACATCATGGTTTTTGCTTCTGTTAGCTTTTCCCTTAACAAACGTGTGTCAAAGAAAAATACCATGTATCTTATGCAATTAAAATAAAAATTAACACAATATTCAATAATCAATAAATATTTGAGAACATATCTACTAAATTTATAGCAAAAAAATATGATGGTTATAATGTGAATAAAAAAAGGAGAATAAATATAAAAAAAAACAACTCTTCTTAAACAATTAAGCATATTTGACATGCTTAACCCATCAAACAATTTTATCTTCAAATCAATTTAACTTCTATTATTCTCTTTTAAACTACGATAATTATCCCATTATTTTTACATTGTCAATTTCTTTTTTTTCTCTCAACCTTATTTTTTTATTAGTTAACTTTATTTAACCTCAAAATATTTTCTCTTTTAATTTATTTGTATTTAAAAATTTTAGAGATGTATTCAGAATAAAAATATTAAACTAAAATTAATATGCAAATCAATATATAACACAAATTTACAATTAACAAGATTTAACACGATAAAAATGTATTAGCATAATAAAAATAGGGACATGCATTGTTTCCACTAGTTAAGAGAATAAAATTGAAAAAAAATACAAATCTAAAAAAAATGAATAAAAAAGCTATTAAAATTAGAAAATTACAAACTTATAGGATTTAAAAAAACTCACAAGAACAATTTTTTCGTAATAATAATTCATATTCAGTCTATAATTTAATATTATAAATGGTAGATAAATAAACATGAGTGCCCAAACGAGACTTTGAAAAAGAAATTCAGAAATCACAAGTAACATTGACAACAATATTTTAAGAATCAGCCAACCTGACTAGAATTTGGTGTACACATGGCTTCGGTTTGTTAAGAAGATTGAAAATGTATAAGAACTAGTCTGACCCCAGGTTGATAAGATGAGTAAATCGGAATGGATATTTGGTTAAATCGAGTGTTACTCTTTTTTAAAAAGAATTATGAACCTTTTTTATGTATTTTTTTTGTTAATGTATCATTATTTTTAAAATATTGAGTGTTTGTTTGTATTTGAAATTTATTTATAGACTTGTATTAACATGAATATTTGTTATTTTTAAAAATACTAGGCATTTTATAATGATAATTATTTTAAATTTAAAATATTAAATAAATAAATTATGTTAATTATTTAATTATATTATTTTTTATATTTTTAAATATATATTAAATTAAACTAGTTCGACTAATTAGACTCCAATTTGATAATGATGTATTAATCGAGTGTCCGAAGCCTGTTGGATGATCGGGTCCTGTTCTTGAAACATTGATTGACAATCTTAAGTAAACTTCAAACAATTAAAGGTTTCAATAAACGAATGAAAGGAAAGCTGAAACATCTTAATGCAAATATTTGTAGATATATTTTTTTCCTTTATTTTGACTTTTAATACCGAAGATATATATATATATATATATATATATATATATATACACGGTCCCAAAAGCATAAACCACGCGGCAAAGAATGTATGTCACTATCTAATAGGCAACAGCTAGCACATCATGTTACTATGTTACAAAGTATTAAAAAAAATCAATTAATTAAAGGCGAAAGCACCAAAATCAAAGGATCACAACTTACAAATATGTGATTAAGAAGGCACCAACATAGGACAACGAAGCATGATTATCTTAAGCTTGCTTTCATGACAATGCAAAACTTAGAAGATGACACGAGAAACAAAGACACAAACACGTAGCAGCATATACCGAAGACGGAACTTCGTAAGTAAGATTCTGGGTGTTGTAACCGTTAATAGTTTAATACTGTGGAATATGTAACATTTAAAATTGGAAATTGTGATGGGTTAGGACAGGCTCACCGCGTTTAATTTCATAAACAATTTTATATTTGGATTTGATTACACCATACCGAATCTCGTTGCGGCAAGTGAGTTAGATTTTTTTAGTTTTTCTGCCAGGCAGGGCTGTTTTTTTTTTTTACGAAAATGCCCTTCCATTATGAATTAATAAGTTTAAGGTATAAGTTTATTGTATTCCTCTAATTTATTTTTTAGGCTTGATTTATTTTTTTATTGTTAAAAGATTTAATTAAATTCTTTAATTTTTTAAAATGATTCAATTTGATCTCTTTACTTTTAAAAAATTCAATTAAGTTCTTTATTGTTTAAAATTAGTTCAATTTGATCATATTTTTTCTTTTATTTGCTCCAAAATTTTTGAAAAATGGGATTGAATTTAATTTATAATTGGACCAAATTGAACTCATCTTAAAAAATAAGAAACCTACTTGAAACTTTTTAAAATAAAACGATCTAATTTAACTATTTAAAAAATATATAAGAACTAATTGAATCTTTTAATAATAAGAGAACTAAATTAAACTTATAAATCAAATTAGAGGACCAACATTATAATTTGAAAAATTTTAGAAACATACTCTTTAACATGTTACTCCTAACACACTCTACAAAATGAGGAGACAGAATTATTAAATAAGATTTGAGACTAAATACATTTTATAATTTTTAATAAACCTCAACTAATAAAATAATATGTGTTCAAAAGAGTGTGTTCCTAACATTTTTCTTATAATTAAACTGAAGATTGATTAAATTTTAGGTTATAAACTCTTGTTTGTGTGATTTGTTAATGCATAATAAGAGAAAAATACCAATCAAAATAAAAGAATATTATAATTAATAAAGTTTAGATTATAACGAGGATGAAGGGGCTTTCATACAGCCAAAATATAAAAATGAATTTCCTATCTTTAATAGCCTCTTGCAAGCTAGAAGGTGTTTACAAAACTTTTAGCTTATGATGGACAATACAAGTGCATGAGATGAAAGAGAATACAGTAGAAGGTGTCTGAAATACATCCGTTATAAATATTATGAACAAAGTTGAAATGTATACTTTAACTAAAGCCGTGAAGCTTAACCACTTGATAAAGGCATAAGCTAGTAAATCTTAACCATAAGAGTAAACCATTCTAAACAGAAGTTGAAATTAGAATCCGAACGTTAAACCACCATATATCAAAGTCAACAAGCAAAGTTTAACCATTAAGCAAAAATCACAACTCAAGGATTAATCACTTAATAGAAGCAAAACAAACTTAACCACCTAAAAGGTAGACACAAAAGAGCTTAACCATCAAGAGTACAAGCCATTGTGCTTAATCACTTAAGAAAAAAAAATATATCTGAAAGCTTAATTATCTTATAGGAGAACAGCTAAACAACAATGAAGCAAAACACCAAACACTTAGTGTGCATGAGAAGCTACAACCAGAAAAGCAATATCAAAATAACAATGAAGCAAATCACCAAACGTTTGGTGTGAAAGAGAAACATGGACTGACTGATTTTCTTTTCTTCTTTGCAGTTTTGTGAGCAATTGACGCATAATTGCGCCATATGCAGAAACAGTAATACAACCAAAATCCACTGAACAATGGAAAAGGCATCATCATCATTATTGCAATATTTAGTGTAGCTAAGCGGGGACTTGGAGAGAGGTTTATTGGAAGCAACACAAAATGGAGACTTAGTCGCTTTCTAAGCCGAGACAAAATGCAGTGCAACCAGAGAAACTACAACAAAATAACGATTTTGCAGCAATGGCGATGAACAAAGCTATGGTGAGGCCAAGAGTCACCTTGGTGAATAGTGAAGAAGAAGGCGTAGAAAATGAAGGAAGAGACAAAAATAGATTGGAAAGCAAATCAATCAGATCTTAAATGGTGTTGACTTGGTGGCACAATGACAGAGAAAATTGTTGTTAAAATAATTTATGTCAAACCGAAAAATTTATCAATCATGAAGTCCCCAGGCTACAACAGTCCAGATCATTGTATATAGGGACAAGAAAAAATGAAAAAAAAGACTCTATATATATATAGAACCAATGCCAATGACAATTTGGATAGCCAAAACACTGTAAGTTGAAATCATGAAATTGTGACGAAGAATAACAACAATCTATGGCAAAATGTTGTGATTGAGATTGGGGGTTTTCTTATGTAAAATTAGGGAAATAAAAATGGAGACAGAAGATGAATGAACTAGAGAAAAAAGATTGAATGGATAAACGAAAAAAAGGAGAATAAAGGTGCAACGTGAATTTCTTGTGGTGGGTGGAATGACTTTGATACTATGTTAGGAAATATGATTTCAATGAAAGAAAATGAAAGAAAAATTACTCAATGTAAAAGTATATTAAAATGAGTGAAGTTGAGATTATAATGCGGATAAAGGGACTTTTATATAGTCAAAATATAAGAACTATTTTTTTTTTATCTTTAATAGCATTTGTTTACTGAAATATCCAAAGTTTTCGCTTCTTCCTAAATTCTAAAACAAATTAAATTAGATGGAGGTTAAAGATAACAATGATCGTCATTGACAATGACAATGTTTATATTGGACTCACCTCAAGTTTAATGTCACAAAAAATAGCTTTCATGTCCTTCCATTATTTGACATGAAAAAGGGTCTTAGGTGTGTGTATGACACTAAACTAGACATATTAATAGTGGTTATTGATGTTTTTTTCTTTCTTCTGAGTTACTAGTCTCCTTGACATGATAGAGTTGTATGACTATGGTTAGGTAGCGGGGTTGCCCCTAAACCATAAATTTGTTATAGCTGTATATTTTTATTTTTCATAATGGTGTTTTGATTTGTTTGCACAGGCTGGGAATACCCCAGGGCCCAGAGTACTTTAATTATTGACATGAATCAATAAAATATGTAATTTAAATTCATTTAAACACAGATTTTAATTATACGAATTTAATTAAATATATACACAATATAATTTGTATATTATTTTCTAATTATAAATTGTTATGTGTGATAAAATTATTAATTTTTATGATAATTATAATAAATATATTTAGAATATTTTATTTAATTAAAAATATAATTATTTATACATTGATAATAATTATAATTAAACTCTAAACGTATTTAATAATTCAAAATTAATTTTAGTAATTTCTAAAGTGCTAATTATTATTTATTCACCAAAAAATGTTATTACCACCATTCCTTTTTAATTATCAAATTTTTGAAAAAAAAAATATTTCTTTTTACATGTGATTTTCAAAATTCAAGATAACATTAATTACTCATTTAATAATATATATATATATATATATATATATATTCATTTATTTATTGGGAACTAGAAATAAAAATGGATAAAATAAGAAATTTCATCACTATTTTATTAGAATGAAAAAATTTATTACATTTCTTGATTTCTACCCGGAAATCCTAAAAGACAGTTAACGATGAATGGATGAAATAATTATTTAGACATAGAAAAACACACTTCCATAACAAATAAGGGTAAAATTTGGCTAGCAGGAAGGACATGCGACTTAGACGAGTTATTTATTTATTTATTTTATTAAAAAAGTAAAAGGACATATGTCAGATGTTGAAAAAAAAAGTTTCGGTTATGTGAGGAGTCGATCAGCCATGACCAATCTTGATATTTTATGGGCTAAAAATGAAACAGCAGATACAAAATATAAATATATATTATATAAAAATAATACATAATTTGTTAAAAATATCATTTTATTACATTAAATAAATAAAAATACTTATTCAAATATAATAAAAATAATTTTAAGTGTGATTAAGTCTCAAACTAAGAATTAATCTCACATATCATTTAAAGGATTAGAAACTTGTGAGTACACATATATAAATGTGACCCTTAAAAGAAAAAATTGTATATATTATATATAATTTTTATACAATTTTATTTGAAGCATCTCCAATAAAATATCTTATTTTAAGATTTTAATCATTTTTTTATGAATTTTGTAATTTCATATCACTATTAAGATTTCTTCAATTTTTACTTTAATAATTTATATCATTTTAAAATCTTAAATTATTTTTTAAAATGTTACAAGAACTAAATCTTCACATAAAGATGCAACATTTTCCTCATAAATCTTAAAAAAATTAGATCTTGAAGATGTTTTTTTGAAAATGTTTTCTCTTTTATATTTTTTTCTTCTATTTCTCTCTTTATTTCCGATCACATTTTTTTAACATTTCAAGTCCTTTTCTCTCATTTTCTATCTTTCTTCCTATTTAGGATGGATACACCTTCCAAATACAACCATTATTTCTGACAATTGTTAACGTGTCTCTATTTTTTTTTATAAATTTTTCTTGATAAAAGAAAATTAAAGAATGTATTTTCTTTGTTTGAAGAAGATAACGCGCGTATTTATTATTGGTTGAATAAAAAATAAATTTTGCTTTAACAAAATTTGAGTCAATTATGTTTTAAAACTTTAAACATTTTTTTTTATGAAAATTAGGAATAAAAAAGCATCACAATAAGGAAAGGGATCCCAGCTAGTCTAACACCCTAAGCCCTACCAATCATTTGTAGCATACCATATTTATTAAAAAGAGAAAAGAGCAAGAACAAAATCATTCGAGGACTTGGCCAAAACACATGACAAAAAATTCAAACAAATATGAAATTAGCAAGAGTATTCCTATTGCGGAAGAAGTCCTTCCTAACTCTAAATATAATAAAGATTTTCTATCATTAGAACTACAAAAATTACTTTAAAAAACTAAATTTATTTTCTCCCGCGACAACTTGTAATATTGTATCTTCTATTTAATTTATATAAATTTTGTTTAAGTAATATGTGATTGATTATTATGAAATTTTTAGTCATTGGTTAAATTATATATATTAGTTTTAAAATTATAACTTATTTAATTCTATGTTTATCTTCTAAAAGAAAATAGAAAATGCGCTAACTCTGTTGTAATAATCTTTCTTCAACAAAATATCATAATTTTATATTAAAGCTTACATATTTTTTATATTAATATACTAATTTTTAATATTATTTATTTTATAATTTGAGTTTTGATATTTGTTTCTTATCCTTTTAAAAAAAGTAAATACTATGTCAAGAAAATTTAATTCAATTGATTGAATAATATGTATAAGTTGTTGTAAATTATTGACACTTAATTAAATTTCCATTAATAAGTAAAACAAATACTTTAAGTCTCTCTTTATAAATCCATTTCAGGTTAATATGTCCATTCAGCTGAAAATTATTAAACATATTTAGGTTTATCTAACAAAAAAAAACTAACAACAACAAAATTATACTTTTTAATCACATGTCACATTTTAATTTAAATAAAATAAATATATAAATAAGACAATAATTTTAGAGTTCAATAACCATACATCCATAATATAAAATATTTTTATATAAATTATTATTATTATAATTTTTAAAGTAATTATGATAGAAAAACAATAAACTTATCATGTTCAACCTTACTTTTAGACCAAACTAACCTTCAAATAAATTAAGTTAAGCCCTCAAAATTAGTCTATTATAATTAACATGTCAAGCACAAGTTTGATAATTTTGAACCTAGGTAGACTCAAGCATACCAAAGTTTAGCCTCTTATTTCCATAACTAAATAAAATTTAAAAATAAAATTAATTTTAACATAATTCTAATTATATCTAACAATTCAAAATTAATTTTATTTATATTATAAATTAGAATACGGAGAGTGACACTCCACTTTCTTAATTAGATATTTTAATATTGTTTTTCTTTACTTTAAAGATACATTTTACTCACAAATCTTAGCCTATAAAGAAGAAAAAAAATCCCTAAACTATCTAAAATTACCATAGATTTTTTAGCTTTTTATCTCTTTCAGTCTTCCTCCTCTTATCACAATATTTAGTTTAAATATTAGTAGTTTTTTTTTAAATTATCAATGATTAAAAATATTTTATACCAAAATTTGAATTATTTATTATAAATCCAAAATATAGTTTATCTATTTAAAAATACTTGTTTACTATAAATTATATAAAAATATTTATCGTAACCGTTAAAATGTTAAAATATTAATAACAAATATTTTTTCGTGCCTCTAGCAAAATCAATCGGACACTGGCTCTACCTCTCTCTCTTCCCATCCTTCAAATTCAAACACGAGGGAATATTCAATTTTAAAATAGGGTATACTTTATATTAAATTTTAAATAATTGGACACGAGGAATAGCATCGTTCATTGTCCTTTCTTTTTTAAAAAAAAGCATCGTTCATTGTTCACTATACAATAGTCGGAAAACGATGTATATGATCTAGTGTTTTTATAAAGTGGAAATTACACTGATATTTTCTAAAATTTCGTAAAATTACATGAATATTTTTATTTTTATGTATTCTTACATTAATCTTTCTTAGTTATTTAAAATTATATACTAACAATTTCATATATATTATATTAATTTTTTAAGGACATTTGTTTCATGGATATTTTTTATAATCTAAAAAATACAGGATGAAAAATTTATCTCACGTCTATTATAAAATAATAAATTCTAAACATATTTTATTTTTAGATAAATTATAATTTCATATTCAATCAATATTTAATCCCAACTAAAAAGTTAGGAAATGTTTTCCCATGTAACATGAATCTCTCTTCATAAAAACCATATATATCCTCCTTATAAAACCCACTATCTTACTATCTTCTAAATGCTCCTTCATGTTATGTGCTATTATTTTTTTTTCTTTCCCACAAAATTCATCCCTATATGTTGCGTCAATTTAATTCACACAATTTCATGTTGGAGGTTTATGTGTATATTGTTAGGAGCATTTATTTCACAAGGAAATTTTTTAGTCATGTAAATTGCAAGAGAGGAAATAT
>NC_038251.2:24811847-24875594 GCF_000004515.6 Glycine max | reverse complement strand
ATGTCTGCAAGGGGAGTACGCCCTGTACTATTATTTAAATATATTTTTATTTGGGTTAAGTGATAATCTCACGTTAAATTAATATATAATTTCCACAAAAAAGATAAAAATATTCCCATGAGATAAGAATTTTTTTTAGTGAATAAAAATACATATACACCCTTCTTATTACACGTACAGTACGTAATTATCCTTTGTGTTAATGCTTCCTTTATGTAGGTGTTAGAATTTTTCTCATTTCTACACATTTCATTCCTGTGCCAATTTCATTTATGTTATTCACAGTAATTTTTAAAAAGGTAATCTACATTTTTATAATACTAACACTGCAAATTTTATAATATTAACATTATAACTCTAGATTGGCTATTCTCTTGAAGTTACTTGTATCTTTTTGTTTGACTATTTGATTTGCCACAAGTATACATGTACTTTCGCGGCAATGGCAAGACTACAGTTTTAAAGTGTGAGGCTGTAAAAGAGATTGTGAAGGGTTGTAAATTGTAATGATGTATCTTTGGCACTATTTTTTGAGGCTTGTACCTACTCTGATCACACTTGTATATTTTTTTTAACAAACTTTAACGACAAAGATATTTCAGTAATTATTATATATATTTCTAAGAAAAAAAATTATCTAACAAATATATATATATATATATATATATATATATATATATATATATATATATATATATATATTAATTATTCCTAGGCATATAACAAACATTCTCAACCATTTTTAATAATTAACCAAATACATATTTTTATAGTGTACCCATCAATAATATTCTCATATTTTATTCCCAAAAATAATAATCATAAGAATAAAAAAATTATTCATAAAACAATCATTGCCTTAGATTGGAAACTTGTTTAGCATTTATGCGAAAAAATTGTGAGATTTCTCCACATTGATTACACTCAATAAAAAAATATCTTTAATACAATAAAACATTTTAATAATTATAATATATATTTTCTGAGAAAATAAATCATTCAAATACATATTTTAATTATTCCTGAAAATATAAAAATAAAAATATTCTCAACTAATTTTAATAATTAAACAAACATATTTTTTAATAATATATGAGAATAACACTCCCATATTATAGTTTTAGGAAAAAATATTATCAAAACTAAAAAAATTATTCATGAAATAAACGTCTCTTAGTTATTTAAAAATATACAACACATCCTCTGAAAAATATTACATCTAAAAAGGAGATCAGTGCAAATGTTAAAAACAAAACTAAGAAAGATGTATGTATTTTTACAAAATATCTCATGAGAGATGGGAAGTGGAAAAAACCGTAATTTGGCATCAGAAGTGGAAAAAAGGAACAAAACGCAAGGGCGTTTTGGTCACGCGGTTGAAACGCAGACGACAAACAAAGGCTAAACAGAGCATACAGAAGGGCCTACAAGTATAAATATCGAGTGTCTGTTTCCGAAGACGCGAAATGCAGAAGATTATCTCATCACCACCATCCCGAAATAAAGTAACCTCAAACCACAACTTCTTTGCATCTCACACAACACTCTCTCTCTCTCTCTCTCTCTCTCTCTCTCTCTCTCCTCTCTCTTCTCTCTCTGCGTTTCACTGCAGAACCAAAACAAGCTCCGGAGAAACCGCAACAAAAAAAGAAAAAAACACACAAACTTAACCCAAAACTGTAACCCCAGTATGCCATGCTTCACACCACACCATTCTCTTCTCCTCCTCCTTCTCTCTATTTTCTTCTTCTCTCTCTCCGTCACCGCTGCAAGAACCTCTTCTTTCCATTCCTTACGTATTCAAGGTATTTTTTCCCCTTTTTTTTTTCACTTTTCATGACCTATTTACAAAGTTTTGATATTCATGAAATGGGTATGTTTTTTTTTTCGCTTTTGTTATCTGGGTATTGTTTTTTCTTCAGATGGAATTGAGGGTGGTGGCGAGGGAGAGCACTACCACGAGGTGCTACCGTGGAAAACGAGGAGATCCATGGCTGAAGAAGAGGCCACGAGCAACGCCTCTCTGATATTGGCTCAGAAAAGAACCACAAGGAAGGACCCTTTGGATAACTTCAACCGTTACACCGGTGGTTGGAACATCAGCAATCGCCACTACATTGCTGTCAGTTCCTACCTAACCTTCTATAACCACTCTTCACTTTTTTTTTTCTTTTCTTTTTTCTCTTTTAATAAAAATCAAACTTCTAACGTGGTACTAGTCATTTGTTGGTTTCATTTGATTGTAAATAAATAAATTTCTCTTTAAGTGAAAAAAATAAGATGAAATAAATTTGAGTTTTTCTTTAAGTTAAAATTAGTTTATTAAGAAGTTGGATGGAAGAATTTTCTATACAAAATTAAGTGTATAAAATGATTTTGGCTTATGAAGAAACTCAATTTATTTTACTTTGTCATATTCTTCTCTTTGTAGTTTAAAACTCATGATTTATTCTGTGTTGTGATGTCTGGACTAGTTGGAACTATTAATAATGTTTGGTTAACTTGTGGTTGTTGGCTTTTTGGTGCAGTCAGTTGTTTTCACCGCGGTTCCCTTCTTTGTTGTTGCTGCGGTCTGGTTTGTGGTTTTTGGACTCAGTTTATCCTTAATCTGCTTGTGTTACTGCTGTTGTCCAAGAGAGCCTTATGGTTATTCACGTTTGGCCTATGCTTTGTCCTTGATCTTCCTCATTCTCTTCACCCTTGCAGCAATGTTTGTTCTTTTTCTCTCTGCCATCTATTGTATTATGTTTGGTTCATATGGTTTTTTTAGGTTATCTAAGAGTCTTTGTTTGGTTATGTTAGAGTCGGATGTGTTCTTCTATACACTGCTCAGGGGAAGTTTCATGGGAGCACCACAAGCACACTTAAATATGTGGTGAGTCAGGCTGACTTCACTGCTGAAAACCTCAGGAATGTTTCACATTATCTTGATGCAGCTCAGAAGATTGGAGTCGATGCGGTTTTTTTACCAGGTGATGTTCAGAAGAACATTGATGAAGTTCAGACAAAGATTAATTCTTCTGCTGCAGAACTTTCCAGCAAGACTAAAGAAAATTCAGAGACAATTAAAGATGTCATAGATGCAATGTTAGTACACTTTGAAATCTTGATTTTGGTTTGAGGTTTTGAAATGTCTTTTTTGCTGACAATTATCTGTTGTGTGCTGCAGGCGACTGGCTCTGGTTATTGTTGCTGCTGTTATGCTCTTTCTTGCATTTCTCGGATTCTGTATGTTTGTTTTTTCTTTTTTAATACTTGTTTTGGTTTTGATTTTCTTGCTCTATGTTAAAGTTTGTTGCAATTATGATATTGTCTCATTTGTTTATGTTTTGTGGCCAAAACTCTGCAGTATTTTCAATATTTGGGCTGCAAGGTCTTGTATACTTGTAAGTTAAATTAATATGGCCTTTTTCTATATCTTTATTACTTCTGGACTTTTTAATTCGTAATAGATTTATCCTGTTAAATGTCCAGTCAGTAAATATTGTTCCTTCAATGGCTGCAGTTTGGTTATTGTCGGGTGGATTCTTGTTGCTGGCACATTTATACTTTGTGGTGTATTTCTCTTTCTTCACAAGTAAGTTTCTTGTTTCTTGTTGCATTTATTTTGATTTTCCATTTTTATTTTTCACCTCACTGCCACTATGGTTGCTCTGCTGTCTTGTCTTTTATTAGTCACTCTGTTTCACCTTGGTTCAAATCTAGGATCTCTTGTTTCAATGTTTAGCAGTCTGAGGATTTGATCCTGGCTGCTGATAGGTAGCCTTCATGTAACTTTCGAGGCTTATATATATATATATATATATATATATATATGTATGTATGTATGTATGTATGTATGTATGTATGTATGTATGTATGTATGAAATAATCATGCCTTTCCTTTTATGTTGTTTTGCTTGTTCATCAGTAAATGGATTCATTGTGAGATATATGAAAATTTATTTTTTTTGCAATTCAAATCTGTTAACATCCATAAAAAAACGAATCATTAGTAAATTCTATTGATGTAACATGAACTTTTGTTTTAGGTTATTTTGTGTCTTAATTTATGCTCTAACTAAAATTGTTTAGTTGGACTGCTTTATGTGTTTTGAAAAGCAGATATTATTTTTGAAGGAAGCAGGAAATTTGAAGCTGTAAGAAATAATTGATTGAAACTATAGATGTTGAAGTTGATAATTCATGTTTTTTAAATCAATATAGAGCTTGAATGAAACAAAATTAATCATTTTTTATGACTACATGCTTTGATTGTGATAGCTGAAATGGTAAGGGTCTTTTAAAATTTTCAAAATATCTGAAACAAAATTAATCATTTTTTATGACTACATGCTTTGTCACATGTTTTTTGACCTGTCTGCTGGCCTTTAATTATTGTTATATTTGAGACATGCTACCTTTTCTGATTGAGGGGGTGAATAGTTAAAGTTTGAGGAATGGGCTTTTGTTACTTATAAAATCACCAGTTTATTGCGTCATTTGTTTTAATTTTGTTCTTCTGTGCTTATTTGGCTGAATAATATGTCAACATAAAAATTAGAAATCTGGATTTTTGATATGTTTTGGCTTTGGATAAAATTATTGGTGAATGGCATTGGAGGAAAATGAAAAGCAAAGAAATTTTGTAAGTCAGATGTTTTCCAGTGTATTATAGTATATGGGATTGGCTTATTTTGTAGATGCAAGATTTGAGTCTTGGCAATTGAAGCTGTATTTTTCAATCATAATACTAAATCAAAATCTTCCTACATGAGAACTGAAAAAAGAAAAGAAACTAGATACTATTTAAATGCTTTTGGTGATTAGTTTAATACTTTGAAGATCTTCAATTTATGAAATTCTCGAGGTATGAGGACTCATTTTAATAATCTGTCTCTATACTTCATTTGATGAAGTCCATTGCTGCTATAATAACTTGTCACTGTATTGTTTGATGAAGTCTGTTGTGCTGCTATAATCATTTGTATTGCATATTATGACACAAACTTGTTTTTATGCATATTTGCACCAGTGTCGTTGCAGATACATGTGTTGCCATGGATGGCTGGGTGCAGAACCCTACTGCACATACAGCCTTGGATGAAATTCTTCCATGTGTGGATAATGCAACTGCCCAAGAAACCTTGTTACGAACCAGGGATGTGACACACCAACTTGTTAACTTAGTTGACAACATTGTTTCCAATGTCACAAATAGAAATCTCCCGCCTGCTGCTGTACCCTTGTATTACAATCAATCAGGCCCCTTGATGCCTCGTCTGTGCAATCCATTTAACAGTGATCTCACAAATCGGTCATGTGCAGATGGGGAAGTTTCATTGGACAACGCTGCTGAGGTAAGGGATTATTTAAGATTTTTAAAAGTGAATCTATATCCAGTAAACAAAAGCCTAGCTAGACACTTTCTTGCTGGGCCCTCCTTTTTCTTCACTTTTTTTTTGGTTATTTTTCTAGCCTATAATTGTACTGTTAACTTTCTTCTCTTACCTACCAACATGTTGATGAGTTTGGATACTCATTGTCCAAAGCTAGGTTGTGAAAAATCAAGATCTTATAGGTTCAAAGAAAGGTTTAGCTCCGTGAAAGTAAACCTTCACTTAATGCAAGGAATCTCAGTTATTGATAAAAAAAAAAATTAACACTAAATGTTAGTATATATACACATAACTAATCATGGATTTGTCATAATATACTCTCCTAGTTTTTGCATTAATATTTGATGTCTCACTTTTGTCTGTAAGTGAAATACTCATTTTAGAGGAGCGTGTAAAGGGTGTGATTTTAGTACCTACCAGAAATGAAAAATTATGTTCAAACGCGCACACATAGTAAAAAAAACCCATAAAAAATCACATGTAACGTTTAGTTAAACTCAATAATGCAAAAGGTCACACAACTCATTAATGCAAGCAAAGTACTAAAGGTCAACTAATATAGTTGATTTTTCTACACTCCCCTTTTTGAAGCCCTTGAGCATATTCCTGATATAACATGTGTAACATTCAGATTTTGTTTGAGTAGGTGTGGAAGAACTATACTTGTGAGGTTTCTTCCTCAGGCATTTGCAAGACGCCTGGTCGGATGACCCCGACCATTTATGGCCAAATGGAGGCTGCAGTGAATGTAAGCTATGGCTTATATCATTATGGTCCATTCTTGGTTGATCTACAAGACTGCACTTTCGTGCGGAAAACATTCACAGACATCAGCAATGATCACTGCCCTGGTCTGCAGAGAAACAGTCAATTGATTTATATTGGATTGGTTTTGGTATCAGCTGCTGTAATGCTGTCTTTGATCTTTTGGGTCATCTACGCAAGAGAGCGGCGGCACCGTGTTTATACTAAACAGTTCATTGAGGGCTAAATGTGTTGGGACTTAAACTACATTATGGTTCTCATGTATATTTGAGTTATAGATTGTATTCCGAGCTGGGTTTGTGATGTAGAGTTATTCATCTTACAAAATACCTATATACTTGAGTAGATATATATTGAAGTATTCAGGGAAACAGTTTTATATGGTGCAAAAAGTATTGGTGTGTTTTTTATATCAATTTTTTTATTTAAAAAACACATTGAGATTGATTCGGATAGCTGCGAGTTGAAAAGACTAAGGCATTTGTTACAACTTACAAGCTGTGATTTTGACATAATTTTATTGAAATAAGTTAGTAAGAGTTTGCTTTAAAGTTTATTGTAACAAGTTATTACTTTTGTAAGGTTAAATGAATTTCCTAAAAACTCCTTGAAATTCTTGAAATAGCAATCATCAGGCTTCGGATTCATTGATGACATTGACTTGAAGGTGTTAAGAAGGGCTTAGTTTTTGCCAAGGCTCCAATGAAATTGAATGATGCGCATGGGTTTGATGCTGTAACATGAAAGAAAGTGGATTGCTTTATGCACCTTTTTTATTTTTATTTTTGATTGCATCCTCTTCGTTTTTGTTAAATTTTATTCTAATAATATTCTTATTATGCATGTGGTTAGACTCATCGTTTAAGAAATTAAATCTTAGAACTATGTAAAAAAAATTGGCTTTCGGAATATCTGAAAACTTGTTTATATATTGAAATTTAAATTTCGAAATCCATTTTTCTTTACATTGCCTACTTAAAACTCTTTCTAACAACAATCTCTCGATATTGGGGTTAAATTAAAGAGAAACTAGATATAAACAGCGGTTGTTTAATATATGGAAATAAAATAAAATAAATCTCTAAAAAAAAGAAATAAAATAA
Organism: Glycine max; assembly: GCF_000004515.6. Classification (NCBI taxonomy): domain Eukaryota; kingdom Viridiplantae; phylum Streptophyta; class Magnoliopsida; order Fabales; family Fabaceae; genus Glycine; species Glycine max. The sequence continues at coordinate 24,868,348 of NC_038251.2, read as the reverse complement.
AATATATATAAAATATCATTATTAAGATGATTTTTTTACATAATTGAGTGGTCAACAAATAATTATAAAGATGTGGATGGTTTAGTATTTGATAATTTAAAGCTAATAAAAAATTTATTTAAAATAATTATTATGAATGATATAACGTAAATAAATAGACACATAAAGAGTTATATAAATAACTATAAATTATAGATTTCATACATTTATATTCAATGAATCTAGTACATATTGTAAGAATCTTAGAATCTATGATTCTCTTATATAGTTTAAAAGTAAGTAGAATTTACCTTGATCCATGAAAGCATAAGTTCTTCAATCTTCTTTGTCTCAATCTATCTCTGTCCTTTTTGTTATTTTCCTCTCAAGTTCTTGATGGTAATTAGAGGAAAAATCCTTATGACAGAAATAGAACCCTTTGCCTTTTATAAACCAACTTCCATCAAGTTAGTTATCCGAAGTTTAATAACTTCTCATAAGTTTAACAAACTTCCATCAAGTTAGTTATCAAAAGTATGTTAACTTCTCATATTTGTCAATAAGTTCTTTTATTTTATTAAATCAAGTTTAGGCCCTTAATTCACATGAGTCACATTATTCTAACATTCTTCCACTTGACTCGTGTGATGTCATAACACTTCATGATTTAATAATTACATAAATCATAATGCGCATTAAAAGACTTTAGATAAATTGGCTCCATCATTAATCATAATTAAAGATAAAAACAATAAGAGTCATGGCGGTTACATGTCATTTAATCAACATATTCCCTTCCATGTCCTACTATATTATTCTTCTCTTTAATATGACTGTAAAATGAGAAGGTCATAATGGGTTCAAACAAAAGTCATTCTTTCAAAAACATAATATGTTTTCCACATCATAATTTGCATGCATATACACATAAAGTGGAAAACACAAATTTTAGAAACTTACACAATAATGAGCTCAAAGTGTTAAATAGACATTATTAATAATAATAACATTCAACATTCACTAGCAGACATAATGCCCATATTCACTACATGGTCAGTAAATACTTTTGGCGGTAACCCTTTTGTTAAATGGTCAAAAATCATTAGATTAGTGCTAATATGTTCTATTGACACTCTATGTTTCTGAACTTCTTCTTTAACGACAAAGTATTTCAATTCCATATGTTTAGCACCTTTAGAATACTTGTCGTTTTCAGAAAAGAAGACAACTGCGGTATTATCACAATAAATTTTCAGCCGCTTGACAATAGTGTTAACTACTCCAAGTCCTGAAATAAAATTCTGCAACCAATTAGCCTGAACTGTGGCCTCAAAGCATGCCACAAATTCAGCCTACATGTTTGAATCTGTATATCCAATTACCTCAAGATGACCAAATCTCCTATAAGTAAGCATGTGATCCTTTTTTTTTTCTCTTGCAAGTATCTTAAGACTTTCTTTGCAGCTTTCCAATGATCCAATCCTTGATTACTTTGGTATCTACCACGCATTCCAACTGCAAAGCTAATATCTGGCCTTGTGCATGTTTGAGCATACATCAAACTCCCAACAACAGATGCATAAGGGATATTTTCCATCTGTTTCTGTTCCAGATCATTCTTTGGATATTACATGAGACTAACTTTGTCTCCTTTCTGTATTGGAACGGGAGATGCCGAACATTTATCCATTCTGAATCTCTCTAAATTTTTATTAATATATGATTTCTGAGACAAGCCTAACAGTCCTTGTGATCTATCATGAAATATTTCTATCCCTATCACATAGCTTGCCTTTCCCATATCTTTTATTTCAAAGTTGTTAGAGAGAAACTTCTTAGTCTCACTTAATAGACCAAGATCATTAGTTGCAAGCAAGATGTCATCAACATACAAAATAAGGAATATAAATTTGCTCCCACTGACCTTCAAATATATACACCGATTAACAATGTTTTTCTTAAATCCAAAGAACGTAATAGTATCATTAAATTTAAGATACCATTGCCGGGAAGCCTGTTTAAGTTCATATATTGATTTCTTAAGTTTTGCTGCAATATTTGTCATCTCAATGACATGTTCATGCATAGTACTAGAACCATCAAACTTCATGGTGGTTAAAGTACTCATTAATGTCCCAACAAGAGACTTATCAGCAGTTTGGGAGCGTTCTTCCACAAATTTCATAAATTCTTTTGCACTTTCAATTTTGGGAAGAACATACTTAATGTTATTTTCTATGCTCATGTGCATAAGCATTAAACAAATTCTGTTTGACTTTTCCCGGGCCTTATAATGGGTTTTCTCTTCATTGCTACTAGCATCAATAATAGTAGCAGGTTTTTCAACTTGATGAGCGAAATCAAGATCCAACACACCTAAGTGAAATTGGACTTGTTCACTCCAATCAGAGAAATTTAACCCATTAAAAACCGGAACAAACATACCAAGAGAATGCAAAGATACAGGAAGAGATACTGCAATTAACACATGCTTAACATTAATACTTTGAGTCATAAATTACACTTACAATACAAATTCAAATAACAAACAAACATTCTATGTATACTAATGTTCTCCTTTGGGTGATACATTAATACACAAAGAAACATACCGATGCTAATGACTTTAACATTATTTGGTAAGACATATGCATTAATTAGAAATACTTATTATCATTGGATATATAAATAAAACTAATAATGTATACATGCTACCAACAGTCATATCCATAAATTTTAAGAACAACTAATCAACCTTTGGGTGATCCATAAATGTCTTATAATAATGAACTTCAATTAACCCATAAACCAATAATCTATAATTTAGCATCCATTCTATGGGTAATTGAAATAAAATTTTCACTAATTTGGAATTAAACAAAACATAAAGATTTGACCACTTTGGTGATTACAAATCTATCATACATTTAATCCAAATTACTTGATCCAATTTTGAATTGAAATTGATGTAAGAGAGAGATATTGAATTTCAATTCAAGACATTCAAAAATTGGATTCAGGGCATTCCAAACTTGAAAACAATTATAATAATTTTCCAATTGGAATCAGATTCTTACAATGTGTGGAACAAACATCATTCATAGAGAATCATAAATTCAATAACCTATGGCTCTGATACCACATGTAAGTTATAGATTCTATACATTTATATTCAATGAATCTATTACATATTGTAAGGATATTAGAATCTATGATTCTCTCATACAGTTTAAAAGTAAGTAGAACTTACCTTGATCCATGAAAACATAAGTTCTTCAATCTTCTTTGTCCCAATCTATCTCTTTTCTTTCTGTTATTTTCCTCTCACGTTCTTGATGGTAATTAGAGGAAAAACCCTTATGACAGAGATATAATCCTCTTCCTTTTATAAATCAACTTCCATCAAGTTAGTTATCAGAAGTTTAATAACATCCTATAAGTTTAACAAATTTCTATCAAATTAGTTATTAGAAGTTTATTAACTTCTCATATTTGTCAATAGGTCCCTTTATTATTAAATCAAATTTAGACCCTTAATTTATATGAGTCACATTATTCTAACAGTAACAACATTTTTTTTGTAGAAGAAAAATTACAACTCTTTTTAGTTGATGATAACTCTTATATTAACGATATGCTTACTTGTTTTATCCCCGTGTTTGGACTTGTATATAGTGACGTGATTCCAAAATTACGCCAATACGGCTATATCTTCATGCTCAAGAGGAATTAAATTCTAACTGCTATTGGGCTACATAAAATTGTATACAGCTGGAGCGTTTGGGGGACTAAGAGATCAATTCTTTTGACTTTTATTGCTTCCAAAATGTTTTAGAATGTTTATTCTTACAACATTGATCAAGAAATTAAAAAGAACAAGTATTTATTATAAAAGTCATAAAGGAAAAAAATTATTAAATAATGTAATTTTTTAACATGTTATATATATTTTTTAATTTCTTGATCAATATCTTAATTAGGCGACATTTGCCAATAATTTATACAGTAGCTTCCTTAAATGTTACAATCATGACGAAGCAGACATGGCATTCAGCATCAATCATTTCCTTAATTCATTTGCAGTCAGCTATAACTTTTTTTTGAATTTTGTTTATAAGAGTTAAAATTTGGTTTTTGGAAATGTACATAATTCCAATATTTTAGAAATTTAATTTTTATATTATAAAATTAAATCATGGATAAGGATATTAATGAAATGAAATTGAAAAAAAAATGATTAAAAAAAAAGGAGGTGCAAAACGTAACTCCCCAATCCTTTAAAGCATAGGAATCCTTAGGTGAGCCGGTTGTCTTTTACTTGATGCACACCATTAACAACCAATAGTTTTATGGGAGTTGTTATTCTCACTCCAAGATGTTATCACCAATTCACCACACCTCTTTAACGAAAATATATTTTTGTTATATGTTAATTCAAGATATACAAAAAAATGTGTATTAATTCAAAAACTTACTTATTTTTTTAATGTTTTTATGTTAATCCAAGATATCCAACAACATATACCACACCTTTTTGTACAACATTTAATTGAGTTTTATATATTTTTTTATGTAAATATAATGAGATAAGTTTCATGTTTTGAATCTATACAAAATAAAAAGGTTAAAACTCGTATACCAAAATAGTGTGAGTGTCATGTGAATTTAGGAGGATGTTTGAATAATTACAAGTTTCAACTCTTATTACACGAAATAAAATGTATTTATAAATTAAGATTTCTAATTATTTATTACTTCTAATAACTTTTACTAATGACTTCTAGTAATTTTTATCATTAATGACTTTCACGCTGTTAATATTTTCCTAATTTTTGTGTTTTCTATTATTGTACAATTAGTTCGAAGTCTATATTTCTCAAAATACATTTCTAATTGCAAAATAATTTATTAAAAGATTATTTCTCAATACTTCGTCAAAGATCGTAAAAAAAAAAGTATTAACACAATTATTACTAATTAAAATGTGTGATATAAGTTGGTAAATCTTGTAATTCATCATTAATATTAAGAAAAATGGATAAGTCAATTTTTTTCACTAATATTAAGAAAATAAAATATTTCACAACCCAATGTAAAACAATAAGATCTAATATTTCAAGACTAACACACTAGTATAAAAAAGCTTTTTATATCAATCTCTAAAAATTTGATGTAGTATTAAATTATAAGCAACACTTATGCCACTAAGGGATTTCTCGTTCATTTTCCCTCAAAAACTTAGTTCCTCCTTCTCTCAAGAGCTCCTCCCTCTTTCCTCTCAAGAGCACATAGAGGCTTCCCAAGGATGAGGCTTAATCCCCTTCAAGACAGGGTGCTCACTTCTCTTCGTTGGAGCTCATGATCCATTATTGGGTGTTGTTGTTGTTGTTGTTGATGATGAAAACCCCTTTGTTGAGCTAACAGATTCTCCTCATTCTCTTCTCCTTTTCAAGACCTAAGCTTGGAGACAATAGGTAAGGAAAGTTCTACCTCATTGATGCGCAAAAATATGTTCGCATAAGGATAAGTGTATCCTACGCATTAGTAACCATCTACTAAATATAGAATCCAAATGACCACTTGTGTTCCCAAACAATTTTGTAAAACTAAGTAATTAAGGGTTCAAATAAAATAAATGATAGTTGTGGTCAATTGCTTAATTTAGTAAATAAGAATCAAAGACATAAGAGTTGATATGAAAACAATTATAATAAGTAGTCTAGGATTGTGATTTCACACTTACCCCAATTTCCCCAATTCTAATTCTAACAACCCCAAATATTATGAATTATCGATATTCCCAAATTCAATTATTAACCTTTGGTCATGATTTAATAACGCTCTTTGCCCTAATCAATACTCAATTGATCATAGAAATATCGTATTAGGCCAAAGGATTAAGTTCAAAACAAGGGTGATTAATTAATTAATATACCAAAATTTCTCATTAGCAGTTTGATCATGCAAGTTATGTAGAAGAAATCTCTTCCTAGTTCAATCAAATACACACAAATGGTCACCGCCATGCAATAAATTAAGATTCAAAGTGATCAATTCCAAATTTACAATAAAGAATAAAGAAGATATTTAATTGATTGGAAAAGATCAAGGGTTTCATTAAAATCAGAAAAGAGTATAAGAGTATAACTACATCACAATCTTGGACTAGGGAGACTAGTCGCTCATGGCCATGGCAAAACTAGAAATTCTAATAAAGAACATAGACATACCAAAAGAGAAGGAGACTTGACCAGAATCTGTCATAATTCTTGTGATCTCTGCGCTCCTACACAACTAAGAGACTCCCACACGATCCTTTTCTCTTTCAAAACTCTCAAGAACGTAAATAGAACAAAAGACACAAAAAATAGAGGTCTCATTCCTTATTTATAATTTTTTGTGGAGGTTTTCCTTCTATCTTTCCTTAATTAAAGAATATTATATCTTAATCTTATTAATAAGGATTTAAATCTGGTAGGTGATCCTTGCAATCTTTAAGTGAAAGGTGACACTAATAGACCATGGACATACAAAATTATGGCACATGTACAAAATTACCACAACATAAAAAAATTACTATGGTTGTACAAAATTACCATGACTGTGATTTTCTAATTAGCTCCAAAAATTCATGATTTTTAGTTATTTTCCACATGAATCCTCTTAAGCTCTTGTCTTTCACAAAATTATACCAAACTGTGAGTTTTTCCAAATAAAATATATCAAAATGCATGAATATGACATGAAAACTCACATCAAAATACAATCAAGTCTTAATTTATCACTCATGTACCATTGTGTAATTTGATTGGAAGAGTTGTTTACGCCCGAAACACGTTTGATTTTCTTTGGGTTGATGGAATTTGGTGCTTGATTGCCTTTTAGGGTTCTTACCCTTTTATGCTTTTTGATTTGGGAATTCTTGATTAAATATTGTGTATGTTTAATTGATTGTTTATTTGAGTTGTTTTGGACTTGTATTGAGTACCATAATGAGTTTTGAACCATTTATGAGTGATTGGAGAGTATGGAAATGATTGAAATAAGTTTGGTTTCACAAGAACCCTAAAATCGCGAGTTAGAACATTTCTGGACCACTGAGCGAGTTGTGTATTAGTGAATTATAGAAAACATAACTCGTTGAACGAGCCTGAACTCACTAGGCAAGTTGAGTTAACTTATAGGTGACTCAGATGACCAAATTTGGAAAGGTTGTTTGCATGAAAGTTGTAGCACCAGATAATAACTAACTAATGACTTTTGTATCACTTAAAAATATTGTGTATAACTCCAGAAATGATCAAATTAGTTTAAAAATGTCAAGTTGTCAGTAATAAATAAAAGTTTCATAGGCATTTAATTTTAGGCAAAGTATAATTCCAAACTAAATCTTGGGGTAAACACAAAAGTTGGAGATAATCTTCTTAGCTTTCAAATGAGACAAAAATAAACTCAATTGAGTTAGTATATCTTTAATTATCATGTTTATAAGTCATTAAGGTCATAGATGCATAGTAGGAAATGAAGGAGATGGTAACCCAAAAACTTAAGAGATGTTATGAGAGTCATAAATATGAAGCAGAAAGTCATTATAATGGTAGAGTGATTCTTATTTATGATGCGTGGTTTGATCTATGATTTTATTGTTTCTAGTTATCATGTTGTTGAAACTGACGAATAATTGTATGATTGATGCATGATGATTTGTTGATCAAGATGATAATGTGAATATGATCTTGTATGAGTGGCAAATGGATGAATTAGATAAATCCTAATCTGTATCCTGATGGATTGGATCAAAATAATCCATAAATCCATTTTGATCCATTAATTTTTTAATAGATTCAATCTAATCCGACCCATTTGATAAAAAAATCCATCCAATACATTCATTAACGCTTTTTTCATGGGTGAATATCCATCCAAAAAAATATATTTTTAAACTTAATTATTTTTAGTTTAAAAATAATATATTTAAAAAATTCATAATACTTTCTAAAATAATAATAGCCACAACAAAAGTCAATTGAGATTGTTTTTGGTTGACCTCGATCGAGGCTACTTTTTTGGCCAACATTGACTAAGTTTTTTTAGGCTGACATTGATTTGGGCTATTTTTTCGGTTGATGTTGACCATGAATATATCTTAGTGTGTCAAAAATACGTAAAATAACGAAAATAATAATGAATTCAATTAATTCAATAAAAAAGTAGGATTGGATTTCATCGTTCATACCCTCAATATCCTAATAAGATTAACATATATGAATCACTTTCTAACGTTATTGATGCACACATTAAATTATCCCGATCGATCCCTCGCATATGAAGTAAATATTCCAACATTACAATCATATTCTCATGCTATTTGCAATCAAAACGTTATGCTCTATTCCTAGCAATGTAACATAAAGAGTAAAATCATTCAGTTCAAATTCTATGAGTACTTTTTTAGTCAAACTTAAAATCCAATTTCATGAAACTAATGATCAAATAGAATCAAGCATTACGAAAAAAATGAAGTCACGAATAATGAGTAGAAAGGATTCATACATACACAATATCAAAATAAATACATAAGGGTACAAAGATTACATCCAATCCTTTGGAAAAACTAACTGATCATTGTGTAGAGCACAAGAGCAACATGAAAAATGATGAAGGATGCGATCCACAATCATAACTCTGCAATGCCCGGGCTCCACTTCCACTTTCTTCTTCACTTCCTGTGTTTTTTACGCTTTCTCTCTGCCTCTCATATCTCTCTTTCTCCAACCTATGCATGACTATTTATAGAAAAGAGCCAAAAGGTGCAAGCCCATTCGCCCAGGTGAGCTAGCTGGTGTCGGTAAAAAATGGCCTTTGCAAATGTTGACTGAAATAAAACCCTAGTTGACATCAACCAAAACCAGCCTTGAATGATGTCGATTGAAAAACAACATCCGCTAATGTTGGCCAAAAAATATCTAGAAGACATTGACAAAAAAAATAACAACAATGAAAGTCGACAAAAAAACCCTACCCGACAATTTCCCAAAAATGGCATCAGTTGATGTCAACTAAAAAACATCATCAGTTGAAGTCGGCCGAAAAAACTATGGTTGACATCCACTAAAAAATAGCCTGGACAAAAGTAGGTCGAAAAAACCCTAACTGACATTTTTTGAAAAATAACATTGACTGGCATCAATTGAAAAACATCATCAACCGACGTCAGCTGAAAAACACTCGGCTAAAAAATTGCACATACCAATGTAGGCTAAAAAGAACCCTAACAGATAGTGTTAGAAAAACAACATCGAATAAAAAACATCATTATTTGATGTTAGTTGAAAAAACTTTGGATGAAATTAACCGACGTCAGCGAAAAAACATCATCTGTCAACATTGATCGAAAATATTTTGGATGACACTAGCCAACATCTTCGAAAAATAGCATTAATCAGTGTCAATTGAAAAACATCATTAGCCTATGTCTGTTGAAAGATAGCCCTTGTTGATGTAGGCCAAAAAATAGCGTCGCTCAACATCAACTGATAAACTGTGTCGATGTCTGCCAATAAATTGTCTCAATTGATGACGATTGAAAAAAATCCTAGTCAATGTTGGTCGAAAATTGCCCAGAAATTCTTTTATTATAAAGTTGCAATTGCCCAGGTTAAGTTTTAGCTTGCCTGGGTGAGCGACAATTACCCCAAAGTGACCCTTTGCTATAAATAGGCGTCCTAGGAGTGTTTTAAGGGGTTCCAAGGTTCAGAAGTGGAGAGAATTGAGAGAAGAAAGAAAGAAGAAGAAGAAAGAAGAGGAAACAAAGTCGAGGTGCTACCGAATCGTGACCGTGATCATTCCTTACTTCGTTTCTTGTTCTGCGTTCTTCGTGTGACCGTCGATTAGTTTTATTTTTTGGGATTGAATGTGATCTATGTATCCTTAGGGGTCCCCCTTGTTATTATGTGCACATTCATCTTCTCCATCTATCATCGACGATCTCATTTTTCTTTGTAAAGTTCAATCTTAACCGATTACTAGTGTTGTAAAGTTGTCTTTAAAGAGATTAAAAGTTAATAAAGAAAACCAAGATAAAACCGACTCATAACTAAATTATTTTTATCAAATATCACTTGAGATCATTTCAAGGTCCAACGCCTTAACGATTCTCTCTACTTTTCGAAAATTTAAAACATTGTTTCAAGGTCCAACGCCTTAAATGAATTTTTGTTCGCAATTAAAATGAATCTTTTAAAAACATAAAAAATCAATTTAACACAAACATTCATATTTAAAGAACTACGTAGGTCTGAATTCCTCATCGTACTTGAGGATACGTAGGAGCAAGGGCAACACCCTTGTCGATCCAAAAAAAGTAAAAAGGGAAAATAAATAATTTTGAAGTCACGTTATGCACACTCGATTAAAGGCTGCCACCCCTTGTGGCAGGCGCGTGGGGTGCTAAAACCTTCCCTATGCATAAATAACTCCTAAACCCTTATCTTCAAAATTCACAGACCTCTTTTGATTTTCCTAACGTTTTCCTTTAAATGAACGTTGGTGGCAACTCCACTCATTTTCTCCCTAGGAGATGAATGCTTTGGCTTATCTATTTGCTTTTGCCGTCCTGTCGTGAGGTAGGTTGCAATAGAGGACGACTCCACTGGGAACTGTTAGAGAGTTAAGCCACTCGATCATTGTGCAATGTTTTATCGTGACTTCTTCTTTATTTATGCTCCCTCTTCTCTTTTATCTTTTGTTTTGTCCATATTTTTGTATAAACTGGCTATGTTGTTGTGTTTGGTGTGTGTTTTGTTGGATAAAGTGGCCTCGGAATAATTAAGAAGGGGGGTTGAATTGATTATTCTAAACCTTTACTAATTAAAAATTACTCTTCTAAGGCTTTTACTATGTTGTTAAGTAAGTGAAGAATAGAAAAGAAACTTAACCAAAAGTAAAAGCGGGAATTAAAGTGCACAACGGAAATTAAAAGAGTAGGGAAGAAGGAGACAAACACACAAGAGTTTTATATTGGTTCGGCAACAACCCATGCCTACATCCAGTCCCCAAGCGACCTGCGGTCCTTGAGATTTCTTTTCAACCTTATAAAAATCCTTTTACAAGCAAAGATCCACAAGGGATGTACCCTCCCTTGTTCTCTTTGAACAACCTAGTGGATGTACCCTCCACTAGAACTGATCCACAAGAGATGTACCCTCTCTTGTTCTCAGTCAACAACCCAACTAGATGTACCCTCTACTTGTACCACAAAGGATGTACCCTCCAATGTGTTAAGACAAAGTTCTCAGGCGGTTAAACCTTTGAAACTTTGTGAATGGGGATACAAAAGAATTCTCAAGCGGTTAGTCCTTTGAAATCTTTTGTATTGTTCAAACTGGATTTACACCTAAAATTCCACCGAACCAAAATTTGACTCCTCAACACCCAATTTTACCCTAGAAATGGCTCTTTGTTCACTTTGGTCATTTGTTTTTCTCTCTAGCACAGCCCAAACTTTCTCATAAGTCCTAAATGACATTTCAAGCTAGGATTAACTCACTTTAACCTCCAAATACCACTAAATCCAGATTTGGCCTTCTCACTCTCAAAACCTCACTCTTTTTCCACTCATAACACCATATTCTCACTTTCTAACCCTAGGTTAACTCTACCCTTCATCTCTAACAGTTTTCCATAAGCAATTTCAGCACATAAACATCACAAGCATCATCATAAAAACCCTAAAACTGAATGGGTAAGCTTAACTCATCCAAACATGGCAAGTTCAACATGCTTTCAACAAATTTCTTCACAAATAACTATTATGAAGCAGAAACCTAGCAAAACTACCCATCATATCTCCCAAAACCCAATACCCACGAAAATCAAGTGAGAAAGTCTACCCAAACCTGAAATTTCGAGGTCCCACACGTAGAGATGCGCTTCACGACTCCGAAAATGCCTTCCTTTCGCGATTTGGAGCAGAAATGATGACCAAAGGTTGGAGCTTTGTTGGAGCTTCAATGGAGGATGAGAGGGGAGAAGAAAGCTACATGAGAGAGAGGGAGAGAGCTTCTGAAATTTTTGGGGTTGAGTGAGGAGAGAGAGAGTTGCCTTTTGGTTTAAAAAGGCTTTTCTCTTTTCTATTATTTTATTTTAAGCTATGCCACATGTCTCCATTTGAGTGGAGCAAAAGGGCCCACTTTTTCTCTTGATGTGACTCATGCTCAGCCACATGAAGAGAAAAATCTGACCTTTTGAAATGCCAAAATCCTGCCTCAGTTTGTGTGCCGTTTCTCTGGTTCTAGTCCCTCGCATTTCTCTGCACCCGTCGGGGCCAGTTTTCGAAAGTAGGCAATATATATATCAAAACGCTCAGAATGAAACCCCGAGCGTGGTTCAGAGGTTGGTTTTGTTAAATTTTAAGTTGCACGCAAAACGATGATTTTTAGACTAATTAATGGAGAATTAACCTATAACCTTTTAGTTATGGATTTCTCTTCCTTAATCGGCCTAACCCACACATCTTGCCCCCACTATACTTACTTCTACCAGGAGTATATACATATATACATACGCTGAATAATACTCATATATATATATAAACATCCAAAATGCACCTTTAAAAAAATTCCGGGTAGAAATTTCCAGGATGTCACAATACTCCCACCCTTTAAGGAATTTCGTCCCCGAAATTAACTACTCTATAAACAAACTTGGGTACAATTCTCTCACCCTATCCTCTAACTCCCATGTTGAATCACCCTCATCGGGTCCCCACTGCACCTTCACCAACACGATCTCCTTCCCTCTTAGTGACTTCATTCTTCGATCAGTGATCTTCTGAGGTTGTGCTTTATAGGTGAGGTTATCCTTCACCTGTACCTCGTCCACTGCAAGTATATGTGATGAATCCGGGTTGTACCGTCTCAGTGGAGAGACATGAAACACAGGATGCAAATTCGATAAACTCGGAGGTAAGGCGATTTGATAAGCTACAGGCCCCACCTTCTTCAAAATCTGATACGGACCTAGATACTTGGGCATCAACTTCCTAGATTTGAGAGCTCTTCCGATCCCGGTTACAGGAGAAACCTTCAAAAACACATGTTCTCCTTCCTGAAAATCTAGTGGTTTCCTCCTTCTATCATAATAGCTCTTCTGCCTATCCTGAGATGCTTTTATCTTCTCTCGAATCGATTTCACTTGTTCGTTAATCTGTTGTAGCATTTCAGGTCCAAGAAGTACTGCTTCTCCATCATCATACCAACAAATAGGAGTTTTGCACTTTCATCCATATAGAGCTTCAAAAGGAGCCATACCAATACTGGCTTGGTAGCTATTGTTGTAAGTAAATTCAATCAATGGCAAACAATCCATCCAGCTACCTTGTTGCTCTATAATACACGCCCGGAGTAGATCTTCTAGAGTCTGAATGGTTCGTTCGGTCTGACCATCTGTTTGAGGATGATAAGATGAACTAAGCTTCAGCTTTGTCCCCAAGACTTCATGTAGACTTGTCCAAAATCGCGAAGTAAACCTCGGATCCCTGTCGGATACAATACTGGAAGGAATTCCATGCAACCTTACTACTTCTTTGATATACAACTCCACTAGCTTCTCCATCCTATACTTCATATTCACTGGAATAAAATGAGCAGATTTGGTAAGTCGATCTACTATGACCCATACAGCATCATGTCCCCGACTAGTCTTAGGTAAACTAGATACAAAATCCATGGATATGCTCTCCCATTTCCATTCCGGAATTTCTAGTGGCCTCAATTCTCCTGATGGTCGCTGATGCTCAGCCTTAGCCTTTTGACATGTCAAACACCTTGCTACATATTCATCTACATCTTTCTTCATGCCATGCCACCAAAAACTTCTCTTCAAATCTTGGTACATCTTAGTCATTCCTGGATGGAAACTAAGACGACTTTTATGTGCTTCTTCCAAAATCTTAACTTTCAAATCATCTAAAGATGGCACACATATCCTCCCCTTGAATCTAATTAACCCGATTGTGTCCTTCTTAAACTCCACATCCTTATCTCCCATTACATTTAACACCTTGCCTTGCAAAAACGGGTCATCCTCTTGAGCCTCGCGTATGTGATCTACGAATTCATTGGTGATCTATAATGCTCCCACAAATAAGCTCTTGTGTCGCATCTCGATTGCTAGATTCAGATCTCGGAACTCCTCTATCAATCTCTGCTCCAAACTCATCATAGTCGCAACATGTAAGAACTTCCAACTTAGCGCATCGGCTACTACATTAGCCTTTCCGGGATGGTAGGAAAGACCAAAATCATAGTCCTTGAGGAACTCCATCCATCTTCGTTGCCTCATATTGAGTTCCTTCTGATCCAACAAGTATTTGAGACTCTTGTGATCACTGAAAACTTCAAAACGAGTACCGTATAAGTAGTGCCTCCAAATCGTTAGAGCAAAGACCACTGCTGCTAGTTCCAAGTCATGGGTCGGATAGTTAACTTCATGAGGACGTAATTGACGTGAAGCATAAGCCACCACTCTTCCCTCTTGCATTAACACACACCCCAGGCCTTGCCTGCTTGCATCACAATACACTTCAAATGGTCTCTTAGGGTCGGGCAAAATTAACACTGGAGCTGTTGTCAACCGCCTCTTCAACTCTTGGAAACTTTGATCACACTTCTCATTCCAAACAAACTTCTCATTCTTACGAGTCAACTTAGTTAGGGGCAATGCCAATTTAGAAAATCCCTCAATGAATTTTCTATAATAGCCAGCCAACCCCAAGAAGCTTCGAACTTCCGTTGGAGTTGTCGGTTGTTACCACTCCATAACCAACTCCACCTTGCTCGGATCCACCGCAACCCCGTCCTTAGAAATTACGTGCCCCAAGAACTGCACTTTCTCCAACCAAAAGTCACATTTCGACAGTTTGGCGAACAACTTCCTATCCCTCAGGATATGCAACACAATCTTCAAGTGCTTCTCATGCTCCTCCTTATTCCTTGAATACACTAGGATATCATCAATGAACACAACCACGAACTGATCCAAGTAATCATGGAATATACGGTTCATATAGTCCATGAAAATAGTCGGAGCATTAGTCACTCCAAATGGCGTGACTAAATACTCGTAGTGCCCATACCGAGTCCGAAACACAGTCTTTGGGATATCTTCCTTCTTAACTCGAATTTGATGATACCCCGATCGCAGATCAATCTTCGAAAATACCGTCACTCCCCTCAATTGGTCAATCAAATCATCTATCCTTTGTAGAGGATATTTGTTCTTGATAGTGACCTTGTTTAGCTGCCGGTAGTCTACACACATTCTCATACTTCCATCCTTCTTTTTAACCAACAAGACCGGCGCTCCCCACGGTGATGCGCTTGGGCGAAAAAATTGTTTGCTTAAGAGATCCTGCACTTGTGCCTTCACCTCTACTAGTTCTACCGGAGACATTCTATAGGGCGCGATCGACACTGGATTTGCCCCAGGCACCAAGTCAATAATGAATTCCACTTCTCTCTCAGGTGCTAATTCACAAATGTCGTCAGGAAAAACTTCTGGAAATTTCGACACCACCGATATACTACTAACTTCAGTGTCCCCTTCCACATTCATAGAGAATAACACCATGTAAGTTCGAACGTCCCCCGTTCCATCGTTGGCCGCATCCTCTTTCAATGGTTCATTTGGAACTACATCTCCACCAAATACTAGCATCTTCTCCTTGCAGTCTAGAAAGATATGGTTAGTAGATAACCAATCCATCCCCAAGATCACATCTTGATGAGCTAAAGGTAGGCAAATCAAATCCGCCGTAAAAGATCGACCCTCAACAATTATAGGACACTTCAAACACACCCGAGAGGTGGTTACAGACTCGTTAGTCGGAGTAGACACCACCATATCATATGGTAAGTTCGTCGCACATAACCCCAACCTCTCCACACATGCATGAGATATGAAAGAATGCGTGGCACCCGAATCATAAAGTACATCTAGTAGTTTGTCAGCAATTAATCACTTACCTCATATCAAATCGTTGGAGGCAACCGCTTCTGAACCACTCATAGCAAATACCCGGGAGGGTACTTTTGGTCTTCCACCACTAGTGTTGTTGTTGCTAACATTACCGCTCCTTCTGGAATTAGTGGGTCCACGATTGACGATGTTGGAATTGGCGGTCACCGTCGGTCTCCCGGTCACCCTACATTCTCAAGCATAATGGCTGATGCAATCCTATCCCGCAAGGGCATTGGGTAGAAGACTCCAAGTAGATTGGGCTAGAGATCCAAGGGAAGGCCCTAGGGTTCTCATGAGCCTTAGGGTAGATTTCGAGCCCTGGGCTAAGTATAAGCCCGTTTATCTTTGTAAATATTAGAATAGGTTTTTCCTTCGTTTGGGCCTTGTATTTTGGCCATTCTAGTAGTATAGGGTTTTAGCCTTGTATTTCGAGGCATTTTGAGTAGTCTTTGTAGTAAGGACTTTTTTTTTGTATTTTCATGTTTTTTGTCATGGGGGTGAGCTTAGCTATTATAGGGGGTGTGTAGCTAAGTTCTAGCTTCTCATCTCAAGGAGGTGAGCTTAGCTATTAGAGAGGTATGTGTAGCTAAGCTCTAGCTTCTTTAGGAATCTTCTTAAGGAAGCTTCTCAAGGAGGTGAGCTTAGTTATGAGAGGGGTGTGTGTAGCTAAGCTCTAGCTTCTCAAGGAAGTTTTCTCAAAGAAGCTTCTCAAGGAAGTTTTCTCAAGAAAGCTTCTCAAGGAAGCTACCTAGTCTATAAATAGAAACATGTGTAACACTTGTTGTAACTTTGATGAATGAAAGTCTTATGAGATACACTTCAAAGTTCCACTTCTTTCCCTCTTTTATTCCTTCAATTTCGTGCTCCCCCCTTCTCTCTTTCTTTTCCTCCATTAAAGCATCCTCTTCAAGCTTCTTATCCAAGGCAATTCTTGGTGGTGAAGCTCCTTCTTCCATGGCTTATTCCCTAGTGGATGGCGCCGCCTCTTACCTCTTCTCCTTTGTCTTTCAATGCATCTCCATGGTGGAAAATCACCATTAAAGGACCTCATTGAAGCTCAAAGATCCAGCCTCCATAGAAGACCCACAAGCAAGGTTCCATCAAGTGGTAATCAGAGTACAAGAGCTTCAAGTAGGTGCTCCTTAAACCTCCATTAATTTTTTGCTTTACCTTCTCTTCCATTTGTTTTTCTTCATTTTTATCCATGTATCTCCTCACATGTCTTGTGATAAATTTTGTTAACATGATTCTTTAGAGTTTCCACCGATTAAACTTGCTATAGAAGCTAGATTTTATTTTCTATGGTTCAAATTTCTTGTTATTGTTCTTGAACCATGAATTGTGTTGAGTTTAGGTTCCTTTGAGTTTTGTCTTGTTATTTTTTTGTGGCAGAAACCTAAACCATAAAATTCTTACAAAAATATTAAAGTAGAAGAAAACCCCAAAAATCTAGAGTGACTTGTTCACCTATTGTAGTTTTGTCATAGAAGTCATGTCTAGTCATGAAATTTGTCACATAAGATTTCTTATGTTGTGCTGAATTTTATTTTCTTGTTTCTTTGTCTAACTCATTTGTTCATGAGTGTATGAAATTCTTTTAGTCTATTATTTGATTTGAGTCAAATATTTCATGTTAATTAGTTCTTAACATGTTCATGCAAAATTCTTAGAGAGTCTTTGATTGTGAACCTTTTCTTGAACTTTTAGGTTTCCTTATGATTGTGTCTATTGTGAATTTGAGTTTTGGTGATTGAATTGCTGGCTGAAATGTTGATCCTAAGTGAATATTGAACTCCTAAAAATGTGGTAAACAATCCTAGTGAGTTCAACATACATAGGAAGGTTGAAAGTAAGCCCAACACAATCAATATACCATGCTTAAAAAACAAAATCGCTGGTGCTGGCAGCTTGGACATACAAACTTGTAAAAATTACTGAGAATTGGTTACTTCGAATTTTGAGCTGATATTTTTACTGAATTTTCTAGACATCTGGAAAAAATTTATAAAAAAAGAAAAAAGTTATTTGGATAAAAGGAAAAAAATACGAAAAATCACACAAGTTGGCAGGAAAATCAGTATCCAGGAAAAAAAAATGAAAGGGAAGTGTGCTTGTTGTTTTGGCTCAAAATTTATTCTATAATTGGTGCCTATGTTATACCAATCTTAGTTTCAAAATTTCAATTGAAAATTAGTGTGATGACAAGTGCCAAAGCTAGAGGTTTTTTGAGTCTTTTTTTTTTTTCAGTTTTTTTTTACTCTACTCTAGAGCCATTCTAAGTTTCTCTTTGAGTCCTAGCTTGCTTCTATGTCCTTTTCATTGCTTTAATTGTTGAATAATCCTTGAAAAATTTTCTTGTTAAAACTCCATTGGTTTAGCTTTCATTTCATTTTTTTTGGTCTTTGGTTATTGCTTGTCTCTTTGTTTCCTTGTTTGTGGGTTGCCATATAGGGAATTGGAAGGAGGATTGGTGCCATCCCTTGAAGAATTTGAGTCAAGAAAAAAGGGCCAACCACCTTAAGAGCTATTGGAATAAGAAGAATTCCAAATTGAGTGAATCACCAAAGAGAGAACAACCACCAAAATTGAGGACCGTTTCGTAATTTTGTAATTTGCAATTTACTTACCTTCATTGCTTTCAAGTTTTGTAACAAAAAGGTCTTTCATTGGAAGTGTGTTGGGAGCCTCCAATAGGTTACCAAACTTCCATTTGTGTGTAATAATTTTAGGCAATTTTTCCTTAGGATAGTGAGTGTTTTGTTGGGAACCTTGAATGTGGTCATCCAAACACTCTTAGGATTTGTCTAGTTTACATTTCTTGCCAAACCGCCTAGATAGCTTTCCTTTTACCAATTAGTTGTTTACCTTATCTTTCACACCTCTTTTAGTGTTTATTTTGGCTAGTTTCAACCATAGTTTCTTTTACCTTTTGTTTTCAAACCTCCAACAAGAAAGAACCACAACATAGGAACCAACATGAGTCATCATTCATCTAGTGTTAATGGCGAGGGTACTAGTCATAAAGACACTTTATCTAGAATCTTAGATGAGTTGAGTTCCCTCAAGTTATGGAAAGAAAAACAAGAGAGAAAAGAAAAAGTAAAAAAAAAGAGTGGAAGAAATAATTCAAGATGAAAGAAAGAAAATAAGAGAGGAAGAAAGAAGAAAAATAATGAAAGAAATGAAAAGAGAAAAACATGCCTCCTATAGTAGTCATAACTCTTGCAAGAGCCTAAGTGAAGAACTTCGTGACTATTACAAAGGAAGGCATAGGTCACATCTTAGACCTCACTCCCATAGAAGAGAAAAGGAAAGAAAGCCTGAAGAGGCTAACATTAACCTCTCATACTTCCATGGGAAGGACAATGTAGAGGCTAACTTAGATTGGGAAATAAAGGTAGAGCAACAAATTAAAAAGAAGTCTACTTCAAAATCTTATGGCTCTCACTCTTATCCAAAGAAAGACCAAGGTCAAGGCATCTTAGGGGTGACACCTTCTAAGCCCAAAGATGATAAGGGGAAGGCAATAGAAAAGCAAGCCCCTAAGGCTAGTATGCAAGAGAAAACTAGCTCTATAAAGTGCTTTAAATGTCTTGGAAGAGGACACATTACTTCTCAATGCCCCACCACAAAAGCCATGATTATGAGGGACCAAGACATTTATAGTAGCCAAGATGAGGCTACTACTTCACCTTCCTCTAGTGAAAGTGAAGAAGAAAAAGGGGAAGAATCTAGTGTAGAAATCTACCACCAAGAAGATGGACAACCATTAGTGGTTAAAGAGAAGTGTAAGGAGGTAAGTGTCTCCTCCAAGAGGTTAGCTAAGAAGGAAAATCATTTTACAATAAAGACAAACATTAAAGAAACTTTCCCTCTTAGACAACCTCCACATTTTCTCTTTTGTAAAAAGACACTTGCTAGCAATGCCACACCTCTTGTTGGGCTTGAGTTTATTCCTCAAGTAAAGAAGTTGTTGGATGAGGGTTTGGTTCGTAAGAGCTTAAATCCTTGTGCTTTGTTGGTGCCCAAAATAGGTATTATTAGGCACCAAGTCCCTAACATAGGTGGTATGATGAATGTTTTGAGTGGTGCAACCCTCTTTTGTAAAATCACTCGTACACCTAACATCTTCATGGTGTGTGTACATAGGGACCCATTAGGTAGGTTTGTTCTTATTTTTAGTTTCAATACAAACTTAGGTACTCATATGGGACACCTTAGGTTTGTCAAACTTTTTGGTAGGAATAATCAATATAAAAATACATAAAAAAGTATGTTTTATTGTGTTACTTTTCTTAATTTTTCAAATAGTGATCAAGGGGTTCCCATGAACCCTAAGAGAATAAAGGTCATTCCTGAGTGGCCCACTCCACCAAGTATAAGAAAAATTTGGGGCTTCCATGACTTAACAAACTTTTACAAAAGGTTTGTCCCATATTTTTCTATACTTGTAGCACCACTCATTGAGTTGGTGAGAAACCATGTTCCTTCATGGGAAGATGCCCAGGAAATGGGTTTTCAGACCTTACCTTACTTCAACATTCCAAACACCACTAATACATATGTTTTTGTTCTTTTTACAGGTGTTATGGGAAGGAGCCCAGAGTATGAAGAACCTCGGGATTTGAGGTCAAATCCTTTCCAAGGTGGAGGGAATGATGCAATCCTATCCCGCAAGGGCATTGGGTAGAAGACTCCAAGTAGATTGGGCTAGAGATCCAAGGGAAGGCCCTAGGGTTCTCATGAGCCTTAGGGTAGATTTCGAGCCCATGGGCTAAGTATAAGCCCACTTATCTTTGTAAATATTAGAATAGGTTTTTCCTTCGTTTGGGCCTTGTATTTTGGCCATTCTAGTAGTATAGGGTTTTAGCCTTGTATTTCGAGGCATTTTGAGTAGTCTTTGTAGTAAGGACTTTTGTTTGTATTTTCATGTTTTTTGTCATGGGGGTGAGCTTAGCTATTATAGGGGGTGTGTAGCTAAGTTCTAGCTTCTCATCTCAAGGAGGTGAGCTTAGCTATTAGAGAGGTATGTGTAGCTAAGCTCTAGCTTCTTTAGGAATCTTCTTAAGGAAGCTTCTCAAGGAGGTGAGCTTAGTTATGAGAGGGGTGTGTGTAGCTAAGCTCTAGCTTCTCAAGGAAGTTTTCTCAAAGAAGCTTCTCAAGGAAGTTTTCTCAAGAAAGCTTCTCAAGGAAGCTTCCTAGTCTATAAATAGAAACATGTGTAACACTTGTTGTAACATTGATGAATGAAAGTCTTATGAGATACACTTCAAAGTTCCACTTCTTTCCCTCTTTTATTCCTTCAATTTCGTGCTCCCCCCTTCTCTCTTTCTTTTCCTCCATTAAAGCATCCTCTTCAAGCTTCTTATCCAAGGCAATTCTTGGTGGTGAAGCTCCTTCTTCCTTGGCTTATTCCCTAGTGGATGGTGCCTCCCCTCTCCTCTTCTCCTTTGCCTTCCGCTGCATCTCCATGGTGAAAAATTACCATTGAAGGACCTCATTGAAGCTCAAAGATCCAGCCTCCATAGAAGCCCCACAAGCAAGCTTCCATCAATGGCCCACCTTGCCACAAACATAACAATGGTTCTCCTGTGTCTGCGGGAGCTGTGGGCAATTCCTCTTAAGATGCGGTCCCCCACACTGAAAACACTATACCCCAGTCCCCCTTAACTGGCTCATATTGGAGGTAGCCATAGGTTGTTTCCCCTTGTTGCTAGCATACAACTTCATCCTCTTATTACTATTTCCTCTAAAAGGATGGTTTCTCTGCGGTCCTCCAACGCCTCTAGCTTGCCTCTCCTTCATCTTGTCCTAAAAAATCCTACACTTTGTCACCAACTGATTAAAATCCGTGATCTGCATGTAGCTAACCGCCTGTTGGATCTCCAACCGAAGCCCATTCTCAAACTGAGCACATAAATCTTCTTCATTCTGAGCATCTTGGTATTGAGGCCAATACTGTAGAAGCTCATTAAACTTGGTCGTGTACTCCCCAACAGACATGTTTCCCTGCTTCAAATCCAAAAATTCCCTCGCCTTCCGCTTCCTGAGATCTCGTGGAAAGTAATTTTCCAGAAATTTGTCCTTGAAGGCATTCCAAGGAATCACGCCTCCCGGTGCAACAAATGAAGGCTTCACGAACATCCACCAATTCTCGGCCTCTCCTTGGAGCATAAATGTTGCATAAGGAACCTTATGCTCCTCTAGGCAACCCATCGCCTCGAAAATCTTTTCCGTCTCAGCCAACCACAACCTAGCACCTTCCGGATCATAGTCTCCACTGAACTTTGGCGGGTGGTTCTTACGAAAAGCCATGAGTCCCCGATACTCCGCCGGCTCCACATCTCGTTCCTGCACTAGAGTTTCCAGCACAGCTGTGATGCGGTCGAGGACGTCACGGTTCTGATCCCTACCACGTCCTACCATACCTATCCTGTAGGGAAACTATTAGTATCCACAAAATCCTACTGAGAGAGTGTACCACATAGGCTATGACAGTTATAACAATACCCTTCTCCCTAGACATATACATACATATACACACAACAATCCTACTGAATCAATCGCACATTCATGCTTAAACAAGAAGGTAGAAATACACACAATGTGTGACTTAACGTCACTCCCTGAAACCTACTTCCAAGTTTCAGAGATACACAACATTCACATAGCAAGACCATAAACAGGTTCACTAGAATCCAACTTTTGCTCTGACACCACCAATTGTGGCGTCCCCAAAATAATGACTGGTTTAATTGTAATGATTTAAATAACAAAAACCATGGTAAATTTTTTTTTCTTCTTTTTCTTTTTCATTTCTTTCTCTTTTCACAATAATTAGGTTCAGAAGGAAAATCCTCACTATAGAGTCCTGAATGGCCAGTTCACAACTCTATTCGGAGTCATTTCTTTCTTACCACTCGAAATCTCTAAACTATTTTGCTGTTTCTAAAGGAAGAGTATACCAGCCATTACTTTAGGTCGTCACGTGAAAATAATAAAATAAAATATGGTCGGTAAAATCTTTTGCAAATAAAGTTTGCTAATGCTTTCTTTTCAAATAACAATATTAACATAAGTACATTCATCATTTAAAGCTGTCCAAAATATGGGAGTTTTACAAAATACATAGTGTCATCCAGAGCAAAGGTGTCCCCAATGGTGGCTTCAGCCACATGTATACAATCATCAAATTCCTATACAATAGGTCTACCCATACAAAAACAAAAGAGTAAACCTAACAGTCAGTCCTAGATACACCCACCCTCAAAAAGTATATAAAACCAGTCCATAGAACTGTCTACTATGATGAAGAGCCTCCACTGGTCGCCATCTCTCCAGGGCCACTATCCTCCGTAGAGTCTGCCTCAGATGCCGACATGACGTCCTCGGGAGAATCCACCTCAGGGAGTGGGTCCTCATCACCCTCTAGAAAGTCAAGAGCATCCACAGCAGGCTCAGGAGGTAGCTCCTCGAGATCCTCCTCAGGGTCTTCCTTGGATGACGTTACCTCAATCACTTGGACTGGCTCCACTAGACGGTATGGTGTAGGCGTGGGTAGTATCCACTCCACAGTACGCTGAAGCGTGCATGCGGGTTCATCTAGATGCACCAATGAAGTAGCTGTAAATCGAATCGTGCCCCGAAATCGGCACCTCGTGTTGCCTTTGAGGGTCTCCCAAGCTCCCTCTAGGCACTCCATCTCCACTCGATCATGGATTAGCTGCGCCGCCATCACGATCTACAAGAAAGAAAAGAAAGGGGTAGACTCTTTCACGAAAATCTAACTACGCCGCAACACATTGCGTTTCATAACCACTACATGCAAGTAAAAGGGATATCTTTAGGCTTTTCATCTTTGGTAATCGAGTACACAGCCTTGGTAATCGATTACCAGAGGCCAAACTCGAATTATACAGCATCAGGACATGAAACCTACAAAAATGCACTGTGTAATCGATTACATATAACTGGTAATCGATTACCAGTGGCATGTTCCTCTGTGTAATCGATTACACAGCCTGGTAATCGATTACCAGAGGCCTCCAAAACATGCTGCCTTCATTTCTAAGCCTGGTAATCGATTACACCCATTGGTAATCGATTACCAGAAGCCCTCTTAGCTTCCTAATCTCGTTTTTAAGCCTGGTAATCGATTACACCCCTTAGTAATCAATTACCAGAGACCATCTTAGTCTCCTGTTTTCATTTTTAAGCCTTGTAATCGATTACCCACCCTTGGTAATCGATTACCAGAGGCCATATCCCATATATCAATCAAAGTTCACAGCTGGCCAGCCACCACACAAGCCTCCTTGCTTTGTGGTCTTAGTTCCTTTTATCTGTTGACTGCCAGGAGCTCGCCTGCTTAGGTACATCACAGGTTCTCACTGACTGACTATGCTCGGGTTGGGTTGAGATTGGTCAAGCTTGGTTTTGGGCAATAGCACCCCACCTGACGTCCCCAAGGTCTCCTGACCCCCGCGACATATCTCCAGGTACCACTCTGTGGTCAACGAATAAAAGCAGGAAGTTTCACCCTTCTACACTTCCTCATTTCAAGCTTATAGGATTATGGGGTACCCATCACATGTGGTACTAGGTGGCGGTCGGGCGATGGTGCAAAACAAGTTCTCCACATCCACAAATCACGTACAAACCCACCATCCCCTGTTGCCCACCTCCAACTGAGTTCACGTACTCCCACGTAGCCCTTATCCTCGTTCCTCTCAACGCCGAGTCCCCATCAATCCTCCCAAGCTTCCACAACATCCAAGTAATTCCACATCCAATCATCATGGACTAACAAAACCAAGCAAAACAAGGCAAAGGCAGAAAACTCTGCCTAAAACACAACTCAAAATCACAGCTTTTCACATACAAATACCCCAGTAACATTTCCTTCGTTCCAATTTGTTAACCGTTGGATCGACTCGAAAATTTTAATGGAAGTCTCTAGTAAATAAGTCTCCAGAAACCCATATGTACTACCCTTTTCACAACCAGCCATACACAAGCATTTTTCTGCACTTAAACAAAATTCTGCTGCACATTTCAACAACAAAATTCTGCATAAAGTGCAGATTTCGAAAACCACTCTTTCCTTCATCCAATTTTGCCCAAATTGAATCCTACAAGTCCCAAATCATGTATCAATCATGTCTAAACCAAGTACAAGCTTCAGACTAAAGCAACACAAAATATAGGTATCCAAAACCCCTCAATTTAATGGATTTTCAAGGTTTGAGAAGTGAAATTGAGAATGGGGTAAATTTGGAGCAAACTCTTACCTCACACAAGTCTATAACATCAATTTAAACATGTTCAAACTGGATTTACACCTAAAATTCCACCGAACCAAAATTTGACTCCTCAACACCCAATTTTACCCTAGAAATGGCTCTTTGTTCACTTTGGTCATTTATTTTTCTCTCTAGCACAGCCCAAACTTTCTCATAAGTCCTAAATGACATTTCAAGCTAGGATTAACTCACTTTAACCTCCAAATACCACTAAATCCAGATTTGGCCTTCCAACTCTCAAAACCTCACTCTTTTTCCACTCATAACACCATATTCTCACTTTCTAACCCTAGGTTAACTCTACCCTTCATCTCTAACAGTTTTCCGTAAGCAATTTCAGCACATAAACATCACAAGCATCATCATAAAAACCCTAAAACTGAATGGGTAAGCTTAACTCATCCAAACATGGCAAGTTCAACATGCTTTCAACAAATTTCTTCACAAATAACTATTATGAAGCAGAAACCTAGCAAAACTACCCATCATATCTCCCAAAACCCAATACCCACGAAAATCAAGTGAGAAAGAAGTGTACCCAAACCTGAAATTTCGAGGTCCCACACGTAGAGATGCGCTTCATGACTCCGAAAATGCCTTCCTTTCGCGATTTGGAGCAGAAATGATGACCAAAGGTTGGAGCTTTGTTGGAGCTTCAATGGAGGATGAGAGGGGAGAAGAAAGCTACGTGAGAGAGAGGGAGAGAGCATCTGAAATTTTTGGGGCTGAGTGAGGAGAGAGAGAGTTGCCTTTTGGTTTAAAAAGGCTTTTCTCTTTTCTATTATTTTATTTTAAGCTATGCCACATGTCTCCATTTGAGTGGAGCAAAAGGGCCCACTTTTTCTCTTGATGTGACTCATGCTCAGCCACATGAAGAGAAAAATCTGACCTTTTGAAATGCCAAAATCCTACCTCGGTTTGCATGCCGTTTCTCTGGTTCCAGTCCCTCGCGTTTCTCTGCACCCGTCGGGGCCAGTTTTCGAAAGTAGGCAATATATATATATATATATATCAAAATGCTCAGAATGAAACCCCGAGCGTGGTTCAGAGGTTGGTTTTGTTAAATTTTAAGTTGCACGCAAAACGAAGATTTTTAGACTAATTAATGGAGAATTAACCTATAACCTTCCAGTTATGGATTTCTCTTCCTTAATCGGCCTAACCCACGTATCTTGCCCCCACTATACTTACTTCTACCAGGAGTATATACATATATACATACACTGAATAATACTCATATATATATATAACCATCCAAAATGCACCTTTACAAAAATTCCGGGTAGAAATTTCCAGGATGTCACAGTTGTGCTTCTATCTCGGCCCAAGTTTATTGCGGGCTGTAGCACCGGTTCCGCTTCCCTAAATGCATTGGAGGCGGTCGCCGTGGCATTATCCTCTATAGTTTTCTGGAGTTTTAGCATGACCTCCGTGATAGAAGCCATTTGATCTTTTAAGGCCGATAGGTTGGCCTTCATTTGTTCTTGCATGCCCTCTTCATTGTCCATTTTTCTGGATCGAGTGTTATAGGGGTGCCGTTGCGCTTTCTTAGTTATGGTGAATTCCTTAAAGAAACAACAACAGTGAGTATGCCACCAAAACATGAATATGCAAATGAAAGATCGGAGCACTTGGATCCACCTCAAGGTTTTTTAGATAACGTGATGAGTTCAAAACTTCTCGTTTTATAAAAAGAACAAAGCTTTCATCTAGCCAAGATTATAAAAAAGTGTTACAACAGAACCTAACGGTTTCTAATTATATGGGTCATCAAATCTATCATGTGTTGACAGTAATTGATTAGCCCATGAATTTCCTCGGGGACTGTACACACTTCAGTGATGGCTTTTGCTTTGGCTAGCAGTCGCGGGAGGTCTTTACTTCCATTCAAGGTCAAGGCGAACCTATCCATCCCCATAGTCGCTTCTTGATGCAATGCATCAATCACCCTCCCTCTTGCTTCCTTTTCGGCGTACGCTTGTGCGAAATCCTCTACTAGCTTTTGTTCATGGGTCACAGACTGGTTTAACTCTTGCTTGTACTGCCCTATGATAGCTAGCATGCTTTGCTCCGTGGCTTCCAAGTGTTGAGCCAAACTCCTCTTGGATCTTGCGCAAACAGCTAACTCTTCCTTTAAGATCATGCCATGCGGTTACGGCCAAATTCAATTAAGAATGAGAAATCCCAAAGAGAAAACGTCCGATTGATTTTTTGCTTCATTTTACTAAAAGGTATTTTTTTATTTTTTTATTATTTATTTGACCTCTTTTTTGATTTCCAACGTGGTTACGGCACGATCGAACGGTCGGAATTCATTTTAACAGAAATTAACGGATATTGCAAATCAAATGATCGGTGGAAATTTATTTTATTTTTTGATTAGGGGAGAAATGACTTAAATAAATGACTGAAGCACGTCAAAATGGGGTATGGAAAGTAAATGAAAACGAGAATAAAAGTACATGAAACAAATGGGGACCACCACGAGTACATAGAATGAATTGAAAAGCTCGGTTGGGGGTACTTACCGATTGAAGATCGAAGAAAACGAAGAACGAACGATGAATGTCGAAGAACGGTTGAAAATCTTCGCGTAATTACCAATAGAAACGTTACGGAAGCGCCTCGGCTTGAATTTTCTTCACGGAAACAAATTTCCTCAGCAATTTTAAGAGAATACGAAGTGCCAAGAAAGATGAACCCCTTTCCTCCTCACTCCTCCCCCTATTTATAGCAAAATAGGGGAGGAGCTTGCCACCCAGCTCGCCCAGGCGAGCAAGGTTGCTTCCTCCAGAAGCAACCGCCTTCTGGAGGAAGAATCTGGAAGGCCCAAGTGGGCCTGATTGCTATTTGTACACCCCTTTTTACTAAATGCACCCCCTTTACTTTTTTTTGGTGATTCTTTTTCCGTAACGTTACGAAACTTTATGAATTTCGTAACGATACTTATTTTCTTTCTGTAAGGTTACGAATCCTTACGGATCATCTATTTACTCTTTTTTAGCTTTCGAAGAAGTTACAGAAACTCACGGATTGCGCAACAACACCTCCTTTTGGTTTCCGCCACATTACGGAATTTCACGGATCGCGTAACCCTGCTTCCTTTTGATTTCCGGCGCATCTCGGGACTTACATATTGTGCAACAAAGGGTGCCCAGTATCTTGAAGCGGCCAATCAAAGGTTGCATGTCATCAACTAATAATCCCCGGACGAAATTAGGGTATGACAGTTGGAAAGGACCAGATGCATGTTA
This sequence comes from Glycine max, assembly GCF_000004515.6. Taxonomy (NCBI): domain Eukaryota; kingdom Viridiplantae; phylum Streptophyta; class Magnoliopsida; order Fabales; family Fabaceae; genus Glycine; species Glycine max. Next base: position 24,839,793 of record NC_038251.2, on the reverse strand, counting down.
TCTAATTCAGGGATGAATAGGAGTTTATGGGCTGAGGTAGTCAGCACAACATGCTAAGTAAACTTGCTAAATACTTAATGTTAAAGGTATTTGGATGTTCAACATACTATTATGAAAGTGAAGGTAAGCTGGAGCCTAGTGCCAAGAATGGTGTCTTTATAGGCTATGAAGATAGAGTCAGAGGACTTAACATCTGGTCTCCATTAGAAAGAAATGTCATTTTGAGCAAAGATGTGATCTTTGATAAACTCTCTATGTTGCATTCTAAATCTAAAGAATATTCTGGCAAGGCCAAGGATGTCACTAAGCAGGTGGAGTTTGAGAGTACCACAATCAGAAACTTTAGTGATCAAAAGTAGTATGAATCAACTAAGAACAATTTACCTATAATTACATGAACATTTAAATTATTAGAGTGACATTAAATTTCTTTAATTCATTATTATAATAATTTTAATATTTATCATCATGTGATTTAACTAATTTATTGAATGTGCTCACATAAATTAGTTGTTATAAAACATTATATATTATTTATTCCTTATTGATTATCTTTTCAATTATGATAATTATTGAAGAACTTTCTTTGTCTCTACTAATTTAAGTTTTATTTTACATGATATTTTCATATATATTTATTAATATAAAAATTATATATAAAATAAATTTTAATTGAGAATGATATATTTTTTGCAAAATTAAGTAATGTAGCTCCATGTAGAGCTTGTAGGCCTTGGATCTTCTTCATCAATTGAGTCCTTTGCTTCTAGAAGATCAATGGCAGCGGAATGGAGAAGGAGGAAAGGTGATTGGAGACACCACTTCAAGTAGAAGATGAGTTAAGAACAAGCTCACCACCATAGAAAGTCATGCATAAGAGCTTGAAGGTAGAAGAAGATGAATGGAGGGAGAAGGAGAGAGGGGAACAAAATTTTGAGAGAGAGAAGAGGGAGAATGAGATCTGAACTTTGAATTCTAATTTCTCAAATGATCAAAGTTCCAAAATGCACACACAAGGCCTCTATTTATAGCCTAAGTGTCACACAAAATTGGAGGGAAATTTGAATTTCACTTGAATTTGAATTTGAATTTGTGGAGCCAAAATTTCACTAATTATGATTAGTGAATTTCAATTATGGTTCATCCCACTAAACCAAGATCAAATCCAAGATTCTCCACTGAGTGTGCTTAGGTGTCATGAGGCATATAAAACATGAAGGACGTGCACAAAGTGTGACTGTATGATGTGGCAATGAGGTGTAGCAAGCAAAAACTCACCTCCCCTTTAGGCTGGTCTGAAATTTAATTGGATTGGGTTTCTCCCATTTCAATTAAATTTATCTCCCAATACACACATCAAATAGTGCACTTAATACATGCAAAATTACAAAACTACCCCTAATACAAAAGCTAGTCGAGGTGCCCTAAAATACAAGGGCTGAAAAATCCTACATTACTAGGGTATCCTAAATTTGTGGGGTACCCTCCATACACTATGGAGCCCTAAATATAAGGCCCAAAAAATAATGAAACCCTAATCTAATATGTAAAAATATAAGTGGACTCATACTTAGCCCATGGTGTTAGACAAGTGGGCTCAGTTATCTTAAGAAAGGGAGGTTGAATTAAGATACAAAAACTATTCCCCAATTAAAAATTCCACTCTCTCTTTTTGGATTAACAATGCACCCTTAATATGAATTACTCAAAAGAAAATTGAAAATAAACTTCTTTAAAGCAAAAGATAAATAGCAATAAATAAAAGAAGTTTAAGGGAAGAGAGAATGCAAACTCAGATTTTATACTGGTTCGGCGACGCCCTGTGCCTATGTCCAGTCCCCAAGCAACCCGCTTGAGATTTCCACTATCTTGTAAAATGCCTTTTACAAAGTTTGAACCACACAGGGACAACCCTTCCCTTGTGTTTAGAAATCCTTACATCTTAAGAGACCCTCGGTTTCTTAACCAAATCTCTTTGAATAAGAAGCAGAAGAAAAAGAATTCTCTCTTTAAGAGAAAGATATTACAATTGAAGATCAATCAAGATTCCTTATTGAATATGCAAGTGTTTGGCCAAGGAATATTTTTGAGAGGATAAGACATTTTGGTTTTGAGAGGATAAGACAATTTAGTTCAGAAAAACTCTCTTAGGAATTTCATGTCTCAAGTCACCTATTTATAGGACTTTGATGACCATTCAAAAATCTCTTGAACAGATGTGACTCTTGGGAGTTATTTTCTAAAGAGTTGTGACTCTTGGGAGTTATTTTTTGAAGAGTTGTGACTCTTGACTTGGATCAAACTTGAGAAGCGCTTATCTTTGGCATCATCAAAACTTCATATCATATATGCTTCTACACATGGGCCGAAAAATCTACCCTATGGCTTATGAGAACTCTAAGGCCTTCTCCTACATCCGTGGCCCAATCTTCCTAGAGTCTCCTAGCCATGGTTCTGGTGATAGGTCCCTTCTTTGGGAGGATTGCATCATCCCCTCCCTTGAAGAGGATTTGTCCTTAAATATGTAGACCCTGCATCATTTGAATAAGCTACACTTGCAAAAGGAACCAAATCAGTAGTAATGTTAAAGGTGTTGCTAACTCCATACTCTTCTCAGAGGTCTAGCCTATAAGAATTGTTGTTTATCCTGTCCAAGACCTGAAAAGGGCCATAACCTCTAGGGCTAAGTTTGTACTTTCTCTTAGTAGGAAATCTATCCTTTCTATGATGGAACAAAACCCAATCCCCTTCATTAAGCACAACCTCCTTCCTCTATTGCCTTTAGTTGCATACACTTTTATTTGGTTCTCTATTTTATTCCTAACCCTCTTATGTAATTTCTCCATAAGTTCTAACCTAGATACCCCTTCTTTATGTATAAAAGAAGTGTCAAGTGGAAAGGGAATTAGGTCTAAAGGTGTGAGAGGATTGTAGAAGCAAAGCTTCATGGTGAATCAAAGGTGATTCAAAGGTGTTTTGATGATAACAATGATGATAACATAAGATGATGACAAAGGTGATGACAAAAAGCTCAAAGATCAATCAAAGAACAACTCAAGTGAATCAAAGATCAATCAAAGAACAACTCAAGTAAATCAAGAAGAATTCAAGACTCAAGAAGAAAGTTTAGAGTCAAGAATCAAGATTCAAGGTTCAAGATCTCAAGAATCAAGAATCAAGATTCAAGGTTCAAGATCTCAAGAATCAAGATCAAGATTCAAGAATCAAGAGAAGGCTCAATGAAGATAAGTATGAAAAGTTTTTCTCAAAAATTGAATAGCACATGATTTTTCTCAACACATGTTTACCAAAGAGTTTTTACTCTCTGGTAATTGATTACCAAATTGTTGTAATCGATTACCAGTAGCAAAATTGTTTTGAAAAAGTTTTCAAATTGAATTTACAATGTTCCAATTAATTTCAAAAAGTTGTAATCGATTACAATGTTTTGGTAATCGATTACCAGTGCCTTTGAACGTTGAAATTCAAATGTGAAGAGTCACATCCTTTTACATAAAAGCTTTGTGTAATCGATTACATTGATTTGGTAATCGATTACCAGTGATTGTTTCTGAATAAATCAAAAGATGTAACTTTTCAAAAGGTTTTTTGACTTTTTCAAATTGGTTTTAAGTTTTTCTAAAAGTTATAACTCTTCTAAATGGTCTTCTTGACCAGACATGAAGAGTTTATAAAAGCAAGGCTTTGTTATACACTTATTCATTCTATCAATCAATCTTTTACAATTCATTCATTCATTCATTCAATACTTTTACACTTATTTCATACAATCCTTTACAAGCCTTGAATCTCTTTGAACTTCTTCTTCTTCTTTGTACCAAAAGCTTTCTGAAGTTTTCTGGTTTTCTAAACCTTGAAAACTTGTGCTATTCATCTTTTCATTCTCTTCTCCCTTTGCCAAAAAGAATTCGCCAAGGACTAACCACCTGAATTCTTTTTGTGTCTCTCTTCTCCCTTTTCCAAAAGAACGAAGGACTAACCGCCTGAATTCTTTTGTGTCTCCCTTCTCCCTTGTCAAAGAATTCAAAACGACAGTCTGAAAATTCTTTTGATTCTTCCCTTTCCCTAATACAAAAGTGTTCAAAGGACTAACCGCCTGAGAATTTTTTTGTATCCCCATTCACAAAGTATCAAAGGTTTAACAGCTTGAGATCTTTGTCTTAACACATTGGAGGGTACATCCTTTGTGGTACAAGTAGAGGGTTCATCTACTTGGGTTTGACTGAGAACAAGAGAGGGTACATCTCTTGTGGATCAGTTCTAGTGGAGGGTGCATCCACTAGGGTTTCAAAGAGAACAAGGGAGGGTACATCCCTTGTGGATCTTTGCTTGTAAAAGGATTTTTACAAGGTTGAAAGAAATCTCAAGGACCGCTGGTCGCTTGGGGACTAGATGTAGGCACGGGTTGTTGCCGAACCAGTATAAAAACTCTTGTGTGTTTGTCTCCTTCTTCCCTACTCTTTTACTTTCCGCAGTGCATTTAATTTCCGCTTTTACTTTTTGTTAAGTTTCTCTTCTATTCCTCATTCTCTTAACAATTTAGTAAAAGCCTTAGAAGAGTAATTTTTTAATTAGTAAAGATTTAGGAATAATTAATTCAACCCCCCTTCTTAATTATTCTGAGGCCACTCGATCCAACAAGTGGTATTAGAGCAGGTTTCTTGTAGAAAGTTTAACAATTTCAAGATTAATGGCCTCTTTAGATTCTTTGTCTTTCAAAAGTATTTTCAGGAACAGGTTATTCCAAGATCATGATGAAGACCAAGTCAACTTATGTCTCATGACAAAATCTGATGAGAATAACAAAGAAGATTCTATAAGGAAGAAATGGTACATAGACAGTGGATGTTCCAAGCACATGATGGCTGATGTATCCAAATTCACAACTATTTTCCCCAAGAAAAGTGGACATGTTACATACGGCGACAACAACAAGGGCAAAATTATTGGAGTCAGTAAAATAGGTACGAGTTCTTCTACTCCTATTGAAAATGTGTTGCTTGTAGAAGGTTTGAAGCATATTTTACTAAGTGTTAGTCAATTAAGTGATAGAGGATATAAAGTATCTTTTGATTCTGAAAAATGTGTTATTAAGCATGAGCATGACAAAGATATTGAACATATAGGTTTTAGAGAAAATAATGTTTACATGATTGATCTAAAACAAAAATCTGAAAATGATAGATGCTTTTTAAGTAAAGATTGTGATCCATGGTTATGGCATAAAAGAATTGCTCATATTAACATGGATAATCTAAATAGATTAATTTCAAAAGATCTAGTTATTGGTTTGCCAAAATTAAAATTTGAAAAAGATAAATTATGTGATGCATGCCAAAAAGGTAAGCAAACAAAAGTATCTTTTAAATCTAAAAATATTGTTTCCACGACTCAACCATTGCAATTATTACACATGGATTTGTTTGGACCATCTAGGGTCATGAGCTTTGGTGGAAGTTACTATGCATTAGTAATTGTTGATGATTATTCTAGATATACTTGGACTTTATTTCTTACTCATAAGAATGATGCATTTCATGCATTTAGAAGACTTGCCAAAGTCATTCAAAACAAAAAGAATCTTAAAATTATCTCCATCGGAAGTGATCATGGAGGTGAATTTGAAAACAATGATTTTGAAATGTTTTGCGATGAGTATGGCATAGAACACAATTTTTCTGCACCTAGGACACCCCAACAAAATAGAGTAGTAGAAAGGAAAAATAGAGCCCTAGAAGAAATTGCTAGAACTCTTTTAAATGACACACCTCTTCCAAAATACTTTTGGGCAGAAGCGGTTAACACTGCATGTTATATTATGAACAGAGCATTAATCAGACCCATTCTTAAGAAAACCCCATATGAACTTTTTAACAATAGAAAACCAAACATTGCACATTTACATGTTTTTGGATGTAAATGTTTTGTTCTAAACAATGGTAAAGAAAGCCTAGGAAAGTTTGATGCTGAGGCAGATGAGGGTATTTTCCTTGGATATTCCTTACATAGTAAAGCATTTAGAATATACAACAAAAGAACCATGACAATTGAGGAAACAATACATGTTACTTTTGATGAAACTAATATTACCTCCCCGAGAAAGGAGTTTGTTGATGATATTGCAGATACTTTGGAAGATACTCAAAATGAAGAAAGAAATTTGAAAAGAAAGAGAGATGATGAAGACAAGGATGATCAAGATGAAAATTTTCCCAAAGAATGGAAAACTTCAAGAAATCATCCTTTTGACTATATCATCGGTGATATCTCAAAAAGGGTAACAACTAGACACTCTCTTAAAGATTTATGCAATAATATGGCATTTGTTTCATTAATAGAACCTAAAAATTTTAAGGAAGCTATTATAGATGATCATTGGATAGTAGCTATGCAAGAAGAATTAAATCAATTGGCTTTAACTGATGAGATCAGTGTAACTGATGCCATTCGCCATTTTTCATTGGCTTTTTTGACCATGAAGACATCCATGAGCCAGGTAGAGTACTTGACTTCTCTGATGAAGTTGGCTTTGAGGAGCTTGTCCACCTTATCTTTGACTACTTTGCATCATTCTTTTCCCATATTCCTCTTCTTTTGAGATACTAGTTTGGCCTCTAGATAGATCATGAGCCGAGGGCGAACCGGAGTGAGGTTGAACGGTATCAGGCTAGACTTCAAGCCTCTGGAATGTTTTCTAGTGTAAGATGTTTGTGGAGTTATCCTGGACAATGATGACCTTGGACACCATAAAGTTGGTGATTACGATGGAGACAACCATGTGGTCATCTTGGTTAATAGGGTTGATACCTTTCAAGTCTCTATTTATGAAAGTGATAGGAGGGAGAATTCAAGGGGATGGTAGGTTGGCACAGTTAATGTCGATGTCCCAAATGATATGGAGGTGGCGCTTGCAGGACTTACTGGATTACCCTCCATAGAAAAATTTGCCTGCAATGTTGTTGATTACACCTTTGATTTATTGGGCGAGCTTGTTCTATTGTTCATGTGGAGGTTGTCGCTCGCGTCATTATTGGTAGTGTCTCTGTCCCCCTCGATCTTCTATTTTATCCCTTCTTCTGTTAGCGTCGTGACTCCTATGCTAATCCTCTTAGTGTCCTTCGGGTCTTTCTCTTGCTTACTGATTATCCTGCCTCTTTACGAATTGGGATAGGTACCCAGTCTTTTGTGTTGTGACCATAACTATGATGGTATTTGGAGTATTTGGTCTTGTTTAACCCCAGCTTGAGAAGAAGTGGCGGAGGTAGTTTTATGGGTACTTCCGTATTGAAGGTCTTCTCTAGGATTGTCGTGCGATTGGCTGTCAGAGGTGTGTAACGCTCATACCTGGGCCTTTTGGGAGAGCCTGACACTTGTCCAGCTTGTACCTCTTGTGTGACTTGTATTAGTTGGTCTTGGTACGTCCTTCTCTTTTGTCACGCCTTTGTTCGACTTGTCGGACCTGATTTCAGAACTTGAACATCTCCTCCATCTGGATGTAGCCTTCGGCTCATTCGTGCAACTTATCCATGCTAATAGGGTTTTTTTTTGCACCGACTATCCACAAACTTACCACGTCGAAGGGCGAGGAGCATGGAGTGTAATGCTACCTCCGGGTTGAGATTTTGGATCTGGACAACAATCTGTCCAAACCTGTCCATGAATTTCTGGAGAGATTCATCATTTACTTGTCGCAAATTGGCCAAGGCGGTAGAGGTCATGCGATGTGACCTACATACTATGAACTAAAATGCTCAATAAAAGTGTCGAAGTTGTCAATGAACAATGGAGGATGTTTACCATACTAGGTTAATGCCAACCCTTTAAGGGACATTGGAAAGACACAACACATGATTGCATCGTCATTGGTGTATAGATTCGCTTGGGAGAGGAAAACGTCCATATGTTCATCTAGATCAGTGGTTCCATCATACTGCTCTAGGTTGAGAGGTTTCTAACCTAGGAGTATGTCAACTTCCATGATGTGGTTGACAGAGGGTTGTCAAAGAGTAGTCTGCCCTTCAGGAAGGCGTATGCGGGAGAGAGAAGCATCATCTTGAGTGATGAATGTGTATCAATGGTTTGATTTCTCTTGAGTGTGCTCAGACAGTGTGTGAGTGCTCGTCACCCTAGATGCGTCTCACACTAGCCTTCAACTAATCATGGTCAGCCTTTAGCTTTCTGAGCTCCTCCTCATGTCTTTGCTCCATCTTTGCAATACGGTTTTGGAGTTGTTGCAGAGTATTAGTATCTATCATGTTCGTTGCAAGAGGATTGGAGCCTTTGAAAGAGGTCTCACGTTTGAGGCCAAACCGTGTGGTAACCATGGGTGAGAAAGAGAAGCTGCATGGTATGTTTTGCCATAGCCATACAGTGGGCACCAAATGTACTCACCAAAATCCAGAGCTATCCCACGTCAGGGTGGACATGGCTAAGGTGGGCTCCAAGATCTCGCATGTCGGATTGAGAGTAGCCTTTGTTAAGAGGATAAGAAGGGGGACCTACAAAACAAAGGACTTCAACACTTAATTAAGTACGTGAGTTAAGAGACTATGCATGAGTATCAAAAGAATGAGATGAAACTTGATACTTATAGAGCGGAGCGGGAGCTATGGATCCTTGTTTGTAGGAGTTGTTATGGTGACGTAACAACACTTACAGATAACGGCTAGCTTATAGATAATAGCTAGTAGATAATTTGTTGCTGATAGATAATTTTTACCTTATAGATAATTAGGAACCTGCCACAAGATAAAGATATAACAATATATTCAAATAATAAAGTGGTTAAGATTACCTGTCTGTTGAGAGTCCGATTGTTAAGGGCATGGCGTTGTGCTCCTATGCCAAGACTGACATGGAAGATTGATGTGTGTGTCAAAGTGCTGCATAACATGCCACTATATTTTGTGGATCCAGGATAGTACACATAAAAAACATGTTAAATAGTCATGTAAGTAAACAATATGTGTTATATGCAGCTCTTGGGAATATACATTATGGCATATGTTGCTAGGATACATGGAGTGGCAAATGGATGTTAGTGCTTTGTGTTGCTGGATAGCTGGCTCGGCAAAATTCCACACGTCCTAGAAAGGGATGCATTTTTGTTCTCTTCATATGTTTCTATTTGGATGCTATAACGTTCTTGAGGGCTAGATTTTGGTGGGGGTTTTGTCCAGGGATTTTTCTGTTTTTTCATCTAATGGCAATATGTCAGGGTAAGGGATAATGTATCTGTTTGAGAAGTTTTTTCTTCCTGATTTCATGCTAAAATGTTGTTATGTAATGACACATTGGTCCTTTAACAAATTTAACTAAATGAAAAATGGTTGATGTTCGGCTTCCGGCAAGTGCATCGGATCACACAAGTAGTATAAAATGGTAAGAACCGAGTATCGAACACTCGAGGAACTTGTGTTATTTGGTAAGATATTTCAGCAAATAGGCATCTAGTGTGTAAAAGTAAGTGTGTATATGAACAAGTGTATAAACTATCTGTGCAAAAAGAAAGAAAATCACGTGAGAGAAATGATGTATAAAAACAAGTAGAGAACACGTTGGTCTTCCTAACAAGTGCCTGATGCTAAAAAGATATTCTCTATCTAACAATGCTCATGTGTTCTTATGGTGTCTCCTGAGATACTAAACCCCAATTCCTCATGATAGTTTAGCCTAATCCTGATCAAGTATCGTCCGCAGATTCCTCTTGTAAGACTAAACTCAACCAGGACCGCATTAAGACCCACATACTCAACTAACTTATCGCACCCCGATTCCTCGTGAAAGCATGACAACTCAGCCCAGCACTATCAAGGACTTTAGAGTCAGACCAGTTTCCACTGTTGAATGACCCTAACAAAGCATGCATCTACGTGATCACGGTAAAGGCAGATAGCACAGAGAACACACAAAACATCATTAAATAGATAGAAATATATTTACATCAGGTACCTGCAGGGAAGATCCAATAGAGGATTTAGATTTCCATACCAGGAAGCCTTCTTAACAACAAAGAGAAGAGCAAGATGAAAGATTGCAAAAATACAAGTGGTGAGGATGTATCCTTCACCTCTAGGATCTCACAATCACTCACAAACTCATCTCAAGCTCTCAAACCTGCTCCTGCTTCAAGCTTTGGTCTCAGCAGATCTTCACACAACAAAATCTCTCAAAACTCTCTGGAACTTGGACCTTTCTCACTCTAGAAACCCTAGACATGCAAAGCTCTAAATCCCAGTCCAAACTCCCTTCACAAAATCTGATTTTAGGCTTCAATAGGTGGCCTTGTTCGTGCTCGTGCGCTTAGCGCACGTATGGACTGCTTAGCGCACGTTAGTGATTTTTGGCTTAGCGCACCTTTCTCGCTTAGCGGATGAACTGAAGCGGTACACTTAGAGAGATGAAGCGGCGCACTTAGCGAACCTGTACAGCTCATCTTCTTCTAGATTCTTCCTCACGCTTAGCCCAGGAGTGTTGCACTTAGCGGATGCTCGCTAAGCCAACAGATTGGCTTAGCGAGAAGGTGAAAACAGCCTTTTCCAAAGCTTGCCTATTTAACCTGAAATTGAGAGAAAATGATTATTAAACACACAAAATGAAAATACTAAGTATTTATTACCTATACTTAACAGAAAATACTTATAACATTACAAAATAACCATAAATTTGGAGAGTTTGATACAATTTATACAAGTTTTATACACAAAAGTTAGTCATTTTCATCGACTAACAACTTCCCCAAATTTATAGTTTTGCTAGTCCTCAAGCAAAAAGAGAACAACTCACTTGTCCTCAAGTGACAATGACATGCAGTGACTATGTACAAAGGTGTATGCTACAAAGTTACTGATTGCATGATAAGAGAATGGAGTAAAATGCCCTCATCACTTGTCTTTCACAAGGTATGCAGTTATCCAAAGAGAAGAATAAAATGTATACTGAATAGATAGATGAAGTTAGGCATTAGACAAATATCAAGGAAAGTAGCTTAAACCACAGTCTCATGGCTACTGTTTCACTCAAGCACAATTGTTAGTACTTAGCTTTACTGAGTTTTAAAAGATTGGCTAAAATTTTGTTAAAACATAAGCACTTAGACAATGAAGGAAAACTGGAGTTGCTGCACATGATGTCTAACATTATGTCAAGGAATCAGATCGGGCTGCACAATGCACAAGGCAAGATAAAATGTCAAATGAAGAATTGAAGCTGCAGGATCCACGATGTCGGATACAATGTCCAGGACATCCTGCCCGAAAATACTGGACATATAAATCTGTTATATCTTTAACAGATTAATGTGCAATCAGCAACAGATTAGGCGCTCTATCTTTAGGAACGAATTAAAAGATAATTAAAGTTTGAATTACAAACTTGAATAGTTTCGTTCAGGGATTAGAAATTGAAGATAAAAACTAAAAGATAAAACTTTATCTTTTAGATCTTTAAGTGCAGATTTTTCAGGAGAATGATAGATCTTATCCAGCGCAAGTTGTTGCAGCCCAGATACGTACACTGCTATATAAACATGAAGGCTGCACGAGTTTTCCATCAAGTCAGAGATTGAAGAGTTATTTTGTGAGTTTTGTGACTTGAGTGTTTTGTGAGCCACCTTGATGTTACCCTAACATCAAGTGTTGGACCTGAGTGTGTAGAGTTGATCTCTATTGTTCAGAGAGCAATCTCTGGTGTGTCTTTGATTTGTTTGTAAACACGGGTGAGTGATTGAGAGGGAGTGAGAGGGGCTCTCATATCTAAGAGTGGCTCTTAGGTAGAAGTTGCATGGGTAGTGGTTAGGTGAGAAGGTTGTATACAGTGGCTGTTAGATCTTCGAACTAATACTATTTTAGTGGATTTCCTCCCTGGCTTGGTAGCCCCCAGATGTAGGTGACGTTGCACCGAACTGGGTTAACAATCCTCTTGAGTTATTTACTTGTTTAATCTGTTCATACTGTCATATACAATCTGCATGTTCTGAAGCGCGATGTCGTGACATCCTGTACGACATCTGTCCTCAGTATCAGAATTTCAATTGGTATCAGAGCGGGCACTCGAAATCACTGAGTGAGATCTAGGGAGATAAATTCTGATGAACATGGAGAAAGAAGGAGGACCAGTGAACAGACCACCAATTCTGGATGGAACCAACTATGAATACTGGAAAGCAAGGATGGTGGCCTTCCTCAAATCACTGGATAGCAGAACCTGGAAAGCTGCCATCAAAGGCTGGGAACATCCCAAGATGTTGGACACAGAAGGAAAGCCCACTGATGAATTGAAGCCAGAAGAAGACTGGACAAAAGAAGAAGACGAATTGGCACTTGGAAACTCCAAAGCCTTGAATGCCCTATTCAATGGAGTTGACAATAATATCTTCAGATTGATCAACACATGCACAGTTGCCAAGGATGCATGGGAGATCCTGAAAACCACTCATGAAGGAACCTCCAAAGTGAAGATGTCCAGATTGCAACTATTGGCTACAAAATTCGAAAATCTGAAGATGAAGGAGGAAGAATGCATTCATGACTTCCACATGAACATTCTTGAAATTGCCAATGCTTGCACTGCCTTGGGAGAAAGGATGACAGATGAAAAGCTGGTGAGAAAGATCCTCAGATCTTTGCCTAAGAGATTTGACATGAAAGTCACTGCAATAGAGGAGGCCCAAGACATTTGCAACATGAGAGTAGATGAACTCATTGGTTCCCTTCAAACCTTCGAGCTAGGACTCTCGGATAGGACTGAAAAGAAGAGCAAGAACCTGGCGTTCGTGTCCAATGATGAAGGAGAAGAAGATGAGTATGACCTGGATACTGATGAAGGTCTGACTAATGCAGTTGTGCTCCTTGGAAAACAGTTCAACAAAGTGCTGAAAAGAATGGACAGGAGGCAGAAACCACATGTCCGGAACATCCCTTTCGACATCAGGAAAGGTAGTGAATACCAGAAGAAGTCAGATGAAAAGCCCAGTCACAACAAAGGAATTCAATGCCATGGGTGTGAAGGCTATGGACACATCAAAGCTGAATGTCCCACCCATCTCAAGAAGCAGAGAAAAGGACTTTCTGTATGTTGGTCTGATGATACAGAGAGTGAACAAGAAAGTGATTCTGACAGAGATGTGAATGCACTCACTGGGATATTTGAATCTGATGAAGATTCAAGTGATATTGATGTTGAAATCACTTTTGATGAGCTTGCTATATCCTATAGAGAACTATGCATCAAAAGTGAGAAGATTCTTCAGCAAGAAGCACAACTAAAGAAGATCATTGCAAATCTGGAGGCTGAGAAGGAGGCACATGAAGAGGAGATCTCTGAGCTTAAAGGAGAAATTGGTTTTCTGAACTCTAAACTGGAAAACATGACAAAATCAATAAAGATGCTGAATAAAGGCTCAGATATGCTTGATGAGGTGCTACAGCTTGGGAAGAATGTTGGAAACCAGAGAGGACTTGGATTTAATCATAAATCTGCTGGCAGAACAACCATGACAGAATTTGTTCCTGCCAAAAACAGCACTGGAGCCACGATGTCACAACATCGGTCTCGACATCATGGAACGCAGCAGAAAAAGAGCAAAAGAAAGAAGTGGAGGTGTCACTACTGTGGCAAGTATGGTCACATAAAGCCCTTTTGCTATCATCTACATGGCCATCCACATCATGGAACTCAAAGTAGCAGCAGCGGAAGGAAGATGATGTGGGTTCCAAAACACAAGATTGTTAGTCTTGTTGTTCATACTTCACTTAGAGCATCAGCTAAGGAAGATTGGTACCTAGATAGCGGCTGTTCCAGACACATGACAGGAGTTAAAGAATTCCTGGTGAACATTGAACCTTGCTCCACTAGCTATGTGACATTTGGAGATGGCTCTAAAGGAAAGATCACTGGAATGGGAAAGCTAGTCCATGATGGACTTCCTAGTCTGAACAAAGTACTGCTGGTAAAGGGACTGACTGCAAACTTGATCAGCATCAGTCAGTTGTGTGATGAAGGATTCAATGTAAACTTCACAAAGTCAGAATGCTTGGTGACAAATGAGAAGAGTGAAGTTCTAATGAAGGGCAGCAGATCAAAGGACAACTGTTACCTATGGACACCTCAAGAAACCAGTTACTCCTCCACATGTCTATCCTCCAAAGAAGATGAAGTCAAAATATGGCATCAAAGATTTGGACATCTGCACTTAAGAGGCATGAAGAAAATCATTGACAAAGGTGCTGTTAGAGGCATTCCCAATCTGAAAATAGAAGAAGGCAGAATCTGTGGTGAATGTCAGATTGGAAAGCAAGTCAAGATGTCCCACCAGAAGCTTCAACATCAGACCACTTCCAGGGTGCTGGAACTACTTCACATGGACTTGATGGGGCCTATGCAAGCTGAAAGCCTTGGAGGAAAGAGGTATGCCTATGTTGTTGTGGATGATTTCTCCAGATTTACCTGGGTCAACTTTATCAGAGAGAAATCAGACACCTTTGAAGTATTCAAAGAGTTGAGTCTAAGACTTCAAAGAGAAAAAGACTGTGTCATCAAGAGAATTAGGAGTGACCATGGCAGAGAGTTTGAAAACAACAAGTTTACTGAATTCTGCACATCTGAAGGCATCACTCATGAGTTCTCTGCAGCCATCACACCACAACAAAATGGCATAGTTGAAAGGAAAAACAGGACTTTGCAAGAAGCAGCTAGGGTCATGCTTCATGCCAAAGAACTTCCCTATAATCTCTGGGCTGAAGCCATGAACACAGCATGCTATATCCACAACAGAGTCACACTCAGAAGAGGGACTCCAACCACACTGTATGAAATCTGGAAAGGGAGGAAGCCAACTGTCAAGCACTTCCACATTTTTGGAAGTCCATGTTACATTTTGGCAGATAGAGAGCAAACGAGAAAGATGGATCCCAAGAGTGATGCAGGAATATTCTTGGGATACTCTACAAACAGCAGAGCATATAGAGTATTCAATTCCAGAACCAGAACTGTGATGGAATCCATCAATGTGGTTGTTGATGATCTAACTCCAGCAAGAAAGAAGGATGTCGAAGACGATGTCAGAACATCGGGAGACAATGTAGCAGATACAGCTAAAAGTGTAGAAAATGCAGAAAATGCAGAAAACTCTGATTCTGCTACAGATGAACCAAACATCAATCAACCTGACAAGAGTCCTTCCATTAGAATCCAGAAGATGCACCCCAAGGAGCTGATTATAGGAGATCCAAACAGAGGAGTCACTACAAGATCAAGGGAGTTTGAGATTGTCTCCAATTCATGCTTTGTCTCCAAAACTGAGCCAAAGAATGTGAAAGAGGCACTGACTGATGAGTTCTGGATCAATGCTATGCAAGAAGAATTGGAGCAATTCAGAAGGAACGAAGTTTGGGAGCTAGTTCCTAGACCCGAGGGAACTAATGTGATTGGCACCAAGTGGATCTTCAAGAACAAAACCAATGAAGAAGGTGTTATAACCAGAAACAAGGCCAGACTTGTTGCTCAAGGCTACACTCAGATTGAAGGTGTAGACTTTGATGAAACTTTCGCCCCTGTTGCTAGACTTGAGTCCATCAGATTGTTACTTGGTGTAGCTTGCATCCTCAAATTCAAGCTGTACCAGATGGATGTGAAGAGCGCGTTTCTGAATGGATACCTGAATGAAGAAGTCTATGTGGAGCAGCCAAAGGGATTTGTAGATCCAACTCATCCAGATCATGTATACAGGCTCAAGAAGGCTCTCTATGGATTGAAGCAAGCTCCAAGAGCTTGGTATGAAAGGCTAACAGAGTTCCTTACTCAGCAAGGGTATAGGAAGGGAGGAATTGACAAGACTCTCTTTGTCAAACAAGATGCTGAAAACTTGATGATAGCACAGATATATGTTGATGACATTGTGTTTGGAGGGATGTCGAATGAGATGCTTCGACATTTTGTCCAACAGATGCACTCTGAATTTGAGATGAGTCTTGTTGGAGAGCTGACTTATTTTCTGGGACTCCAAGTGAAGCAGATGGAAGACTCCATATTCCTCTCACAAAGCAAGTATGCAAAGAACATTGTCAAGAAGTTTGGGATGGAAAATGCCAGCCATAAAAGAACACCTGCACCTACTCACTTGAAGCTGTCAAAGGATGAAGCTGGCACCAGTGTTGATCAAAGTCTGTACAGAAGCATGATTGGGAGCTTACTATATTTAACAGCAAGCAGACCTGACATCACCTTTGCAGTAGGTGTTTGTGCAAGATATCAAGCCAATCCCAAGATAAGTCACTTGAATCAAGTAAAGAGAATTCTGAAATATGTAAATGGCACCAGTGACTATGGGATTATGTACTGTCATTGTTCAGATTCAATGCTGGTTGGATATTGTGATGCTGATTGGGCTGGAAGTGCAGATGACAGAAAAAGCACTTCTGGTGGATGTTTCTATTTGGGAAACAATCTTATTTCATGGTTCAGCAAGAAGCAGAACTGTGTGTCCCTATCTACTGCAGAAGCAGAGTATATTGCAGCAGGAAGCAGCTGTTCACAACTAGTTTGGATGAAGCAGATGCTGAAGGAGTACAATGTCGAACAAGATGTCATGACATTGTACTGTGACAACATGAGTGCTATTAATATTTCTAAAAATCCTGTTCAACACAGCAGAACCAAGCACATTGACATTAGACATCACTATATTAGAGATCTTGTTGATGATAAAGTTATCACACTGGAGCATGTTGCCACTGAGGAACAAGTAGCAGATATTTTCACAAAGGCATTGGATGCAAATCAGTTTGTAAAACTGAGGGGCAAGCTGGGCATTTGTCTGCTAGAGGAGTTATAGCAATTACTTCTATCTGAACGTGCTCAAACGTTAATAGCACGTTCACTACTGGGCCAAAACAAATTCAACCTTCGTTTCACTCGTCCCCCTACATTCCTCATTCAAACTTACATTTTCGTAGCAATCTCGTTTTCAACAGCATTCCCCAACACTTCTCAGATATTCACGAAACCACTCCCAAAGCTCTACTTCTCCATGGCTACCTCATCAAAAGAAACCTCATCCCCTGTTTCACCCTCTGTACCATCATCTCCATCATCCTCCAAAACTCCATCAAACCAGGAACAACCTGCATTCAATATCCAACCCATACAAATGATTCCTGGTCCAGTCCCTGTTCCTGAGAAACTGGTCCCTAAAAGACAACAGAGAGTGAAGATTTCTGAAAACCCTAGCTTTGCAACAAGCCCTAGGGAAGAAGACACTGAGATGGATAAGAAGATCCGCAGTCTTGTGAATAGCATTTTGAAAAATGCTTCTGTCCCTGATGCTGATAAAGATGTCCCAACATCTTCCACCCCAAATGCTGAAGTCCTCTCTTCATCTAGTGAAGAGAAATCAACAGAGGAAGAGGATCAAGCCACAGAGGAGACCCCTGCACCAAGGGCACCAGAACCTGCTCCAGGTGACCTCATTGACCTAGAAGAAGTAAAATCTGATGAGGAACCCATTGCCAAAAAGTTGGCACCTGGCATTGCAGAAAGATTACAAAGCAGAAAGGGAAAAACCCCTATTACTAGGTCTGGACGAATCAAAACTATTGCACAGAAGAAGAGCACACCAATCACTCCTACCACATCCAGATGGAGCAAAGTTGCAATCCCTTCCAAGAAGAGGAAAGAAATTTCCTCATCTGATTCTGATGATGATGTCGAACTAGATGTTCCCGACATCAAGAGAGCCAAGAAATCAGGGAAAAAGGTGCCTGGAAATGTCCCTGATGCCCCATTGGACAACATTTCATTCCACTCCATTGGCAATGTTGAAAGGTGGAAATTTGTATATCAACGCAGACTTGCTTTAGAAAGAGAACTGGGAAGAGATGCCTTGGATTGCAAGGAGATCATGGACCTCATCAAGGCTGCTGGACTGCTGAAAACTGTCACCAAGTTGGGAGATTGTTATGAAAGTCTAGTCAGGGAATTCATTGTCAACATTCCTTCTGACATAACAAACAGAAAGAGTGATGAGTATCAGAAAGTGTTTGTTAGAGGAAAGTGTATTAGATTCTCCCCTGCTGTAATCAACAAATACCTGGGCAGACCAACTGAAGGAGTGGTGGATATTGCTGTTTCTGAGCATCAAATTGCCAAGGAAATCACTGCCAAGCAAGTCCAGCATTGGCCAAAGAAAGGGAAGCTTTCTGCAGGGAAGCTAAGTGTGAAGTATGCAATCCTGCATAGGATTGGCACTGCAAACTGGGTACCCACCAATCATACTTCCACTGTTGCCACAGGTTTGGGTAAATTTCTGTATGCTGTTGGAACCAAGTCCAAATTTAATTTTGGAAACTATATTTTTGATCAAACTATTAAGCATTCAGAATCTTTTGCTGTCAAATTACCCATTGCCTTCCCAACTGTATTGTGTGGCATTATGTTGAGTCAACATCCCAATATTTTAAACAACATTGACTCTGTGAAGAAGAGAGAATCTCCTCTATCCCTGCATTACAAACTGTTTGAGGGGACACATGTCCCAGACATTGTCTCGACATCAGGGAAAGCTGCTGCTTCAGGTGCTGTGTCCAAGGATGATTTGATTGCTGAACTCAAGGACACATGCAAGGTGCTGGAGGCAACCATCAAAGCCAACACAGAGAAGAAAATGGAGCTGGAACGCCTGATCAAAAGACTCTCAGACAATGGCGTTGATGATGGAGAAGCAGCTGAGGAAGAAGAAGATGCAGCAGAGGATACAGAATCAGATGATGATGATTCTGATGCCACCCCATGACCATCAGACCTTTAGTTTTTTTTGCTTTTTACTCTTACTAGCTATTGGGGCATGTCCCTTTGAACAATTGATTGTTATTGGTCTGTAATATTTGCACATCATGCATTCTACTTTTGCCAAATTCTGTCTAAAAAGGGGGAGTAGTAGGATATTATGCATAATTTATGATTTTGAGGGGGAGTAGTATTTATACTGCTGCTGCTGATGATGATTGATGTAAACTACTGGAACTAGTAGCTGATAGAAGATGCTGCAGTGAACTGCTGCCTAGCAGAATATTCACTTCACAGCAGTAAGAGCATGGAGACAGGGGGAGCAGAAAACTGATGTCACGTGAGATGTCTTGACATCCTGGAAAAGACTTGTAGATTTGCAACTTGCAGAATTTTGCTGTCACCACTACAGATACTGCTGTGCTTGATTACTCTGATAATGAAAGTTGCTGATCCCACTTGCATGACTGCTCGTACCTGCTCAGGAAGTGTCTAAGTATGTTTTAGACAAAATTTGCCAAAGGGGGAGATTGTTAGTGCTTAGCTTTACTGAGTTTTAAAAGATTGGCTAAAATTTTGTTAAAACATAAGCACTTAGACAATGAAGGAAAGCTGGAGTTGCTGCACATGATGTCTAACATTATGTCAAGGAATCAGATCGGGCTGCACAATGCACAAGGCAAGATAAAATGTCAAATGAAGAATTGAAGCTGCAGGATCCACGATGTCGGATACAATGTCCAGGACATCCTGCCCGAAAATACTGGACATATAAATCTGTTATATCTTTAACAGATTAATGTGCAATCAGCAACAGATTAGGCGCTCTATCTTTAGGAACGAATTAAAAGATAATTAAAGTTTGAATTACAAACTTGAATAGTTTCGTTCAGGGATTAGAGATTGAAGATAAAAACTAAAAGATAAAACTTTATCTTTTAGATCTTTAAGTGCAAATTTTTCAGGAGAATGATAGATCTTATCCAGCGCAAGTTGTTGCAGCCCAGATACGTACACTGCTATATAAACATGAAGGCTGCACGAGTTTTCCATCAAGTCAGAGATTGAAGAGTTATTTTGTGAGTTTTGTGACTTGAGTGTTTTGTGAGCCACCTTGATGTTACCCTAACATCAAGTGTTGGACCTGAGTGTGTAGAGTTGATCTCTATTGTTCAGAGAGCAATCTCTGGTGTGTCTTTGATTTGTTTGTAAATACGGGTGAGTGATTGAGAGGGAGTGAGAGGGGCTCTCATATCTAAGAGTGGCTCTTAGGTAGAAGTTGCATGGGTAGTGGTTAGGTGAGAAGGTTGTATACAGTGGCTGTTAGATCTTCGAACTAATACTATTTTAGTGGATTTCCTCCCTGGCTTGGTAGCCCCCAGATGTAGGTGACGTTGCACCGAACTGGGTTAACAATCCTCTTGAGTTATTTACTTGTTTAATCTGTTCATACTGTCATATACAATCTGCATGTTCTGAAGCGCGATGTCGTGACATCCTGTACGACATCTGTCCTCAGTATCAGAATTTCAACAATTGTTTAAGCTATTCATTAATAACAACTAGCAAGAGGTCCAATCTTTGAATTTCATCTCATGCCATACAGTCAGAAATGTATAAACAAAATCTGAAGGACTTTCTCAGGTTTGTAGTGAGGCTTGGCTACAAAAATTCATTGGTTTTTCTAGGATTCAAAGGCTTAGATTCTGAGAGCATAATTCCTTGACTTATCCCAATGGTCTTGTATTATACAAGTAGCTTCCTCACTATCTTTTCCTCTTAAGTTGCTTTTGACCTTATTGTAACAACACAATTTATTCTTTTTTTTTTAACATACAACTTATTTGTTGTGTGTGCTGATGTTTAACCTTATTCTTTTCATTCTAATTGACTTCCCTCCCCCAAATTTAGAGTAAATTTGCCTTGAACCATATGCTCTCTAAAATCTAAACAAAGTATCAGGAGATAATTATTTAAGTTCAAGGTTCAAATTTTTGACAATATCATTCAGCTCAAAAAGGGAGCAAAGGATGCAATTATCATTCAAGGTAAGTTGTTTGGTCAAAAGACCTTGTGTATGTACAATCATGGTGATCGAGGCTGTACCCGAATCAAATCAACATGAAAATGCAGTAACTAGGAAGTGATCCTAGGTCGTTTCCCAACGAGCAATGATAAACCAAATGTTCATAATACACTTGCAGTAACAGTAACGATTGGGGGGGGGGTTGTTTGTTTTGTGATTTAAAGGACATAACAAGTAAACTGGAATACAAAACTACTAATATTAAAAATAGGTTGTTTCCTCTGATTCAGAAGCCATTCTCTTATCCTGGGTTATGGAGAATTCATCCCTGACAATTAACCACTTAATCCAACCCTATTTCAATTTACTAAGCGAAAATCAACTTAGGGTTGTCAATACGTGATTAGGCAATACATACACCTGTTAGCCCATCGTCCATTAAGCATGAACGCAAGTTAGGCTCAGAGGCAATTAATCGAACACGAAGCGTGCACTGATTAATGTTCACGAATTTGGGTTAACTGATGAAGGGGAAACTGCCAGGAAGCCACATTATAAACGAAACCTCAAAGAGAGTTGGGATTCGTCCTCAAAAGGAAACAACACCAGAAAATCTAGCCTTCCATAGATTCAAACAGAAAACGCAAATGAAACTAAAAACAGAAACGTAAATGAAGAAGAAACGTAAATGAAACAAAAACATAAATGAAACAGAAACGTAAATGAAACAGAAACGTAAATGAAGCAGAAACGTAAATGAAAGTAGACGAAGAAACAAGAACGAAATTGTTATTAGAAGCAGAAAATGGAAAATTGCATTAAGAACGAAACAATAGCATTCAAGCAGAGAAACGTAAAACCCTAAACAAAGCTTTGAATAATGAATAACATAACAGAATAGCCTCGCACGAATCCCAAGGTGCTATTTAAAAAGAGTCACTCAAAGTCACTGGGCCCTATTACAATACTCTGGCCCAAAACGAAATAAACACTGAACCACATAAAATAAAATTGCGAAATTTCCTAATTAGAAATTAACTAAGGTAAGCGCTGCTTTATTTGCCCTCTTCAAGTCCACAACCAAAATCCGGATTAAGCCCAATGTTTCATTAATTCCTGAAATTAGATTAAAAACATCAAATTAGCTAAATGAGCCCAAATAATAAAACTGCCTAATTAATTGACAATTAAGACCAATCAGTAATTAAAATGGTGCAAAAAGGGTTTAGAAAATAGAAGAAAATGATGGCACATCAAAACCCCCCATACTTAGCCTTTTGCACTCCTGGGCAAAATGAAACAAAGAACAAAATCCAAGGATATCAAAGAGAGACAAACGAAAACATTCACATATTTCTCAATGAACATCAAGGAATGAAAGGAATAGGTAACATCTAACATAATGAGATCCGAAAATTCAAGACATTCATGAAAATCATCCAAGCAACCCAATCATGGCAAAATAGTTAATCAGCTCAAGAAGGAAAAGTGATAAAGCCTCACAAAATATACACTCAATCTCTCAAGTGTCTAGGCTACTATTTACCCTCAAAGCACCCATGAAAACAAACACCACATAAACTTGGCAAGATTCTAAAATTGACAATCAACCCATAAACACAAGCACATGAGGATCAAAAGGTCTTTTAAGGTTGTAATGGGGTCAAGGACAAGGTAGGAAAAATATGGAATAAGTGGCTGAATCCCAAAGGAATAGAGGAGCAATGGGGAATAAGTGCATATTAAGAAAAAATAAGAAAATAAAAAGAAGTAAAGATAAAATTAAAACATAAAGAGTAGAACCAAGAGTCTCATCATTCTTTTTTCATTTAAGATCTTATTCACTCAACTTTATGGCTTTTCTTTTTCTTTTTCGATTTTTTTTTATGTACGCAGCCTTTGAGAAACAACATCTCATTCAGCATGTCCAACATTTAACCAATATACAATGTACATCAAGTATGGCCCAAAATACATCATGAAGCATACCCAACAAAACATGTTATCCAATGAAACAAAACCCCCCACACTTATTCCCAAAACAATTCCAAAGCTCCAAAATTCCTTAAGGATATGGTGATATCATGGTTTTTCATTTAAGGCTTGTAGTGAGCTTCAAAACAAGGAAAGGGAAACAAGGCTCAAAAGGGCTATCAAAGGAATTAATTCAAGGTAAGTCCATTTGGCTAGAAGCTTATGAGAACAAAATTGCATCAATCATTTCCAAATATGCATGTGAATTAGGAAGCATCAACAAGAATCAAGCCAAGGCTATTGTGCAAGCAATCAATGGGGCAAAACACACCAAATGATTATGATGATGGATGGCTCAAATTCTCACAAAGGTAAACTCATCACTTTCAAATTGAGCTTTCAAAACTATCATGACATGTAGAGGAGAATCAAGGATTTCAAGTTACAAAATGTCAAGAACTTTTATTTTCAAAACAATTACCCATTTCTTGAACATATCCTATAATTCAAAGAAAAACATGCAAAGTCGTACATGCACACAGAATTGATCCAAAATATTAAACTAGAAATCCGACGAAACTAACAACATTAACAAATTAACAAAACTAACAAATTAACAAAACCAGCAAAACTAGCAAAACCAAAGAACACTCCCCCCCATACTTAAACAACACATTGTCCTCAATGTAGCACAATTAAAAGATTAAAAAAAATTAAATCATCAAATAGAATCGGACAACTGTAATAAAAGCGAAGAAGGAGATAGGAAAAGAAAAACTCCCTAAGTCATGGTGGAGGAAGAGTAGGGTGGAGTAAGGAAGTCTCCTCCACCACTGCGTCCACTAAAGAAGGGTTCGTGAGGAATGGCTTAAGTCGATGTCCGTTGACCTTGAAGCTCTTGTTTGTGGAGTCGCTTTTGATCTCAACTGTACCATATGGAAAAACATTAGTAACAACAAAAGGATCAATCCACTTAGACCTCAACTTACCACTCATGAGTCCAAGCCTATAATTATACAATAACACTTTTTGCCCAACCATGAAGTCCTTCTTAACTATCATGCTATCATGGAAATTCTTGGTCTTTTCTTTGTAGAACTTGGCATTCTCGTAGGCTTCTAGGCAGATTTCATCTAGCTCACTCAGTTGCAACTTTCTTTCCTCACCAGCTTGATCCATAGAGAAGTTGCAAGTCTTCACTGCCCAGTATGCTTTGTGCTCAATTTCCACTGGAAGATGACATGCCTTTCCAAAGACAACCCGATAAGGAGACATTCCTATGGGTGCTTTGTAGGCAGTTCGATGTGCCCAGAGAGCATCATCAAGCCTGGTACTCCAATCTTTCCTGCTTGGCTGCACAATCTTCTCTAAAATTCTCTTGATCTCCCTGTTAGAAATTTCTGCCTGTCCATTGGTCTGGGGGTGGTGTGGTGTGGATACCCTGTGTACCACCCCATACTTTTTAAGCAGGGCATGCATTGTTCTGTTGCAAAAATGGGTTCCTTGATCACTAACAATTGCTTTAGGTACTCCAAACCTGCAAAACAGATTAGACGTGACAAAATCTGCAACAACTTTAGCATCATTAGTTCTAGTGGGCTTGGCTTCCACCCATTTTGAAACATAGTCAGCTGCAAGGAGAATGTAAACATAACCAAAAGAGATAGGAAAAGGGCCCATGAAATCTATACCCCAGACATCAAACACCTCATAGAATAGCATAGGTTGCTGAGGCATTTGTTGTCGCCATGTAAGTGTATTTCCTGCTCTCTGACACTGCTCACAAGTGCTGCAGATCTTCCACGCATCTTTAAAGATGGTGGGCCAATAAAAACCACAATCAAGCACTTTGCGAGCTGTCCTTTGAACACCCAGATGACCTCCCGGTGCAGAAGAATGACAGAACTGCAGGACTGAGTCAGTCTCATGATCTGGAATGCATCGTCTAATTACCTGATCACTGCACAATTTCCACAAGTAGGGGTCATCCCAAATAAAATACTTAGCATCACTTTTAATTTTATCTTTATGGGCCTTAGATGCCGAGGGAGGAAAAACAGAAGCAACTAAATAATTGACAATGTTAGCAAACCAGGGAGTAGAAAGAGAGTCAGAAATACTATACAGTATATACAAATGATCATTTGGGAAATCATCCCGAATGGGTGAATCCGCATCCGTTACACGTTCGATCCGACTCAAATGATCAGCAACTAAATTTTGTGCTCCGCTCCTATCATGGATCTCCAAGTCAAACTCTCGGAGCCAGAGCATCCATCGAATCAACCTAGGCTTAGAATCAGCCTTCTTCAACAAGTACTTTAGAGCTACATGGTCAGTATAAACAATAATACAGGTACCAAGCAAATAAGATCGAAATTTTTCAAGAGCAAAAACTATGGCTAGAAGCTCCTTCTCAGTAGTAGTATAATTCACTTGGGCAGCATCTAAAGTCCTAGAAGCATAGTATATCACCCTGGGCAATTTATCAATTTTCTGAGCAAGGACAACCCCCAATGCATAATTTGATGCATTACACATAAGCTCAAAAGGGGCTGTCCAATCGGGTGCCTGGATGATGGGGGTGGTAGTCAGCGCTCTTTTGAGGCAATCAAAAGCCTCTTTGCATTTTTCATTAAAGTCAAACTTCACCTCCTTTTGCAACAAGTTGGACAGTGGTAGGGCTACTTTGCTAAAATCCCTTATAAAGCGCCTGTAGAATCCTGCATGACCAAGAAAAGATCGTACCTCTCGCACACAAGAGGGGTAAGGCAATTGTGAAATAACATAAATTTTTGCAGGATCTACTTCAATACCCTTATTGGAAATAATGTGGCCTAAAACTATACCTTGCTCAACCATAAAATGACATTTTTCAAAATTTAGAACAAGGTTAGTTTCAATGCATCTATTCAAAACTTTTTCCAAACTACCCAAACAACCATCAAAAGAGGATCCATACACAGTGAAATCATCCATAAACACCTCTATGCAATTTTCTAAGAAATCACTGAAAATACTAATCATGCACCATTGGAAGGTACCAGGGGCATTGCACAGGTTGAAAGGCATCCTCCTATAGGCAAAAGTGCCGAAGGGGCAGGTTGTCATACCCTAATTTCGTCCGGGGACCTTTGCTCGATGACGTGCGACCATTCTTTGGTCCTCGTGAGGTGCTTGGCACCCATCATTAGGCGATTTGTGAAATTCCAGGACATGCCGAAAAACCAAAAAAAATGTTGATGCACAATCCGTAAGTTTCCGTGACACACCGGAAATCAAATGGAAGCATCGTTGCATAATTAAGTGAGGTTCCGTAACATTCCGTAAGTCAAAAAGGGGATGATTATGTAATCCGCAAGGTTCCGTAACATTACGGAAAGAAAACAAGTATCGTTACGAAATTCGTAAGTTTCCGTAACTTTACGAAAAAAGAATCACCAAAAAACAGCAGAGGGGGGTGTACTTAGTAAAAATGGGGGTGCAAATAGCACCCAGGCCCACTTGGGCCCTCCAGAAGATTCCTCCAGAAGGCGGTTGCTTCTGGAGGAAGCAACCCTGCTCGCCTGGGCGAGCTGGGCGGCAACCACCTCCCCTATTTTGCTATAAATAGGGGAGGAAGGCAAGAAGGAAGGGGTTCAGCCCCTTTGGCACTTCTCTCTCTTTCGAATTTGCTTGGAAAAATTGTTTCCGTGAAGAAAATCTAAGCCGAGGCGCTTCCGAAACGTTTCCGTAACGTTTTCCGTGAAGAATTTCGCAAAGGTTTCAACCGTTCTTCGACGTTCTTCATTCGTTCTTCATCGTTCTTCGATCTTCAACGGGTAAGTACCTCGAACCAAGCTTTTCGATTCATTCTATGTACCCGTAGTGGTCCACATTGTGTTTCGTGCATTTTTATTCTCGTTTTGTTTACTTTTTATACCCCCTGTTGACGTGCTTAAGCCATTTTACTTAAGTCATTTCTCGCTTAACTTAAAAATAAAATAAATTTCCACCGAACGTTTGAACTGTATTATCCATTAACTTCGGTTAAAATAAATTCCGACCGTTCGGTCGTGCTGTAACCACGTTGGAAATCAAAAAGAGGTAAAAAATAATATAATAATCAAAAAGACATCTCTTAGTAAAATAAAGCGGAAAATCAATCGGACGTTTTCTCTTTGGGATTTCTCATTCTTAATCGAATTGATTAATAACTAAAGTGAAACTAAAGGCTAAAATCAATTCGCCTAGTCAAGCTCGTCCATAAAAAATAGGCTTTTTGAAGTTTGTCATTTCATTTTCTCACTAAGTAAAATGGATCATTTTTAAGGTCCAACGCCTTAAAATGATCACCTCTTAAAATAAAAAAGAATCACTTGATAAGCAAGAACTACGTAGGTCTGATTTCCTCATCGCAATTGAGGATACGTAGGAGCAAAAGCCCCGCTTTTGTCGACCACCCCAAGAGATCGTTAATGGTCCAAATGCCTTAACGTTTCTCTCCTTTCAAAAACAAGAGGTCGTTAATGGTCTAACGCCTTAACGTTTCTCTCCTTTCAAAATCAAAAGACCGTTTAATGGTCCAACACCTTAAATGACCTTTTGTTCAATAAAAACATATTTTACAAAAAAGACAAAAATAACTTAACCAAACACTTTGTTCCAAAAGAACTACGTAGGTCTGATTTTCTCATCCCAAATTGAGGAATACGTAGGAGCAAAGGGAAACACCCTTGTCGACCACAAAAAGAGAAAATATAAAAAGGGTATAAAGGATATAGAGACATAAAAAGGGAACATAAAAAACCAAAGTCATGTTTGCACATTCGATTAAAGGCTGCCGTCCCTTGGGACGGACGTGTGGGGTGCTAATACCTTCCCCGTGCGTAAATACAACTCCCGAACCTTTCAACTTAAAAGTTCGTAGATCGCGTCTTTTCCGGTTTTTCCGACGTTTTCCTCGAATAAACGTTGGTGGCGACTCCGCGCGTATTCCTTTCGTGGAACACGCATCCCGCGAGTCACGCGTCGCCCTCCCGCCGAAGGGTAGGTTGCGACAGTTGGCGACTCCACTGGGGACTGTTTTTAGAGAGTTAGGCCATTTAATCTTGTGCAAATGCTTTACCATGACTTACTCCTTTGTTGTTTCCTTCATTATTATGT
>NC_038251.2:24809819-24811747 GCF_000004515.6 Glycine max | reverse complement strand
TAATGTATGCATGAAGTAAATATTTATTCATTTGATGCACACAAACACCAACACTATTTGCACCCACTGTGAGTGAAAAAGGGCCCTATACCCGGGTTCATGGGAGCATAAGGAGTGGAGGTGAATCTGTGATCATGCTAGGTCTCCGACTTGCTTGATTACAGTGAACCCTCATCTAGAGCTTTTCTCTTTGAAAACCTATTGTTGCTAGTAGTCCCTACTGCTACAATATGTTCTTCAAAGGGGATGATACCTCTAGAAACCATCAAGAGAGATATAACTACCTTGGGGATTATTGCTAAAAGCCTAGTTAGTTCTCTCCCTTATAGGTCCCTTAAATAGGGGCACGAAGCAAACACGCTGCGTGCCATTTTTCACACTGCCATGCATGAGTATCATATACCCTTTTGCTTATGTTCAGTAAATATTGTCATACTGTGTACATTCCCGCATTGTGTCTTTTGCACGGACATTGCATATGGGTTCTGTCTTGATCCCTACTGTAAACAAACCAACGGAGGGTCCGTGTCGCCTTCTTAAAAACGTGCGTTGGGGCATTTTGCTGCCCAAACGTTGTATCCAAGAAGGAAACAATTTCTCGGGCTCCCGTATTCGTAAATTGCATCTGTGTCATATGCATTTCTTCATGCATTCATCCATTCCACCCATGATAGATGTAGGAGTTTTGTTTCGCACTAGATTTTATTTCACTTTAGTAAAACATGGGATCAAGTCAAAAGCCTTCGCTTAAAAAGAGGTTCTATCAAGTCAAAATCAAGAGCTTAGAGGTCACCAGTTTACGAAAGTTGGGGCAATTAATGGGTCAACTTCAACGGCAAGCCTTCCGCAAAGCCTATGGTAAGCATTTGGGACCTAGCTAGGGTAGAAGTCTCCATGGAACCAATTGCCTCCCTCGCCCAGTATTATGGTCAGCCGTTGAGGTGCTTCATCTTTGGGGACTTCCAGCTATCACCAATGGTGGAAGAATTTGAAGAGATCCTAGGATGTCCTCTAGGGGGAAGGAAACCATACCTCTTCTCAGGGTTCTACCCCTCATTGGCCAGAATTTCTAAAAAAGTCCAAATCTCGGCGTAGGAATTAGACCGCCAAAGGCAAGTCAAAAATGGGGTGGTCGGAATACCGAGAAAATATTTGGAGGTAAAAGCAAGAATCTTGGCAGATAAAGGCGAGTGGACCCCATTCATAGATATTCTCACACTGTTGATTTTCGAGGGAGTCCTCTTTCCAAATGTGGATGGGTTGGTGGACCTGGAAGCGATCGACGTTTTTCTCGCCTATCATAACCACAAGGAAAGTCCGGTTGTCGCTATGCTAGCCGACCTATATGACACCTTCGACCGAAGATGTGAAGAAAGCAATGCAAGGATTGTTTGCTGTACTCCAGCTCTCTATGTGGGGCTGGTTTCGCACCTTTTTCTCTAAGAAGGTAGGCCCGTCTATCTGCTACAAGGTCACCGCTCGTGCGTCGAAAAAGAAAGACGAATTGGGACCAACTCTTGGCTAGCATGAAGGGGCGTTTGTTAAATGGTTCCCTCGCTAGAAGGAAGGAAGAATCAGGATTCAATCTTCATGCGAAGGATGTCCCATGAGAGGAGTGCCATCAGACGAAAGCATCACGCCTTTCATCGCACGAGGTTTTAGTGACCACAACGCGAGGGTACTCCAAGGAGTTCGCAAGGCATGGGATGCGGCGTGAAGAAAGGACAAAGAGCTTAGGGGAAGCAGTAATGGGAGCATCGGAGGCTATCATAAGTGGCTGAGAGTCCGGACACAAGGATTGGATTGGCTCCCAAATCTAAAGACTGTGAGAGACGATGAGGTTAAAGCTTCGGAAGAAAGTGATGAGGTACAAGCCCTAAAGGCAGAGCTTGAAAGGAGCCGGGTAGTCGAAGAGAAGTTCAAGTCCA